>NW_027669071.1:0-21343 GCF_964194185.1 Rhinolophus hipposideros | reverse complement strand
ACCTGGGCACCCCCAATCACCCACTACCACCCTTCTCTGGTACGCTATTAATAAATTGGTTTCACAGATGTTTGTTATCATGTGAGTACAGGTATGTGCCAGATACTAGTGTCCATTTCACAGAATAAAGCCACCATTTGAGGGATTTATTGTTTGCTGGGAGAACCTGGCAGGTCAACAGATGATCAAGAAACTACATGGTCAGGGGTTGAAATTTGTTCTGGGTGACAGAGGAGCACACAGGACAGGCACCTAACCTCCTCTGTCAGGGAGGGTGCTGGTAGGAAGATGACAGAGGGCTTCCAGGAGGAGGTGAGCACAAACTGAGTCTTAAAGGATGGATAGGAGTACTCCCAGGAAAGGAAAGGCAGTCCAGACAGTGGGTCCAGCATATGCTGAGGCAAAGTGATGAGCCTGCTGGTGGAGAAATAGGCTGGAACGTGGAGGGCAGGGAAGGAATCAGCATCTTCCGCTCCTTGCTGGCGACACGTTGGGTCTCCCACTCTGGGCCTTGGCCCTGGAAGGGAAGGCAAGGGCTTTGGACTTAGGACGAGCCTGGGAAAGGAATTTTGGTCTGAGAAATCCAAGCTGCATTTATCCAGCTAATTTGGCCGGGCTGACCCCTTAATAGGGCTGGGCTGAGCCTTTCTGCTCAGCAGGAATGCCTCAAAACAGGGAAGAATTTGATCTGAGGCTCTGATCCCTTAAGCTCTCTTACCCCCCCTCTTAGTATTCTTTATTCCCAATGCTGTTACCATTATTATGAAGCCTTCTGTATGTAGCCTCCTTTCATTACAGCGATTACATTATCTGATTTGACCTGTTGGCAATTAGTCTTCTCCCAACAGAGCTTGGTATAAATAAATAAATAAATAAATAAATAAATAAATAAATAAATAAATAAATAAATAAATAAATAAATAAATAAATATAGATATGTACTTATTTTTCGTTAAGTAGTTTTACAAGTAACTGGAGTTGGTTTTATTCACTCCATCAGTCAGGCATCCATGCAGTAGGTAACTGTTGACTGGTAACAGCTGGCATGTCACTGGGCAAGCATGGACCTGGAGGTCCAACCCCAGTTGCGTTCCCCTGTGCTGGTAAAGAAAGTGTGTTTAAAGCTGAATATGGGTTCACGTTCAGAGCCAAGTGCAGAGCCTGGGCCCACCCCATACTAACTGTGATCTTGGGCAAGTAATGGAAGAACTTTACATTTTATTTAGTTTTATTAAAGTTATCTTTAATTTTGCAAGTCTCTGATGAGTGTGTTTTCCTTGCAAAAAAAAAATTTTTCAGCCCCACTCCAGCACCCTCTTCAGAGACAGCCCCCTGGGGGTTTCCAGGTGGTGATGAACCCACACAGACAGATAGGCTTGTGTTTTTGTTTTCTTGTTTTTAACATGCAGGATGTGATGGTGTATATGGTATGCATTTGGTTTTTTTACAACATGTCTTGAAGATTCTTTCAAGTCTTTTCATACATGTCTGCCCCCAGGTTTCTCACCCTTGGCACTAGTGACAATTGGAGATGAATAATCCTTTGTGGTGGTGGCCGTCCTGTGCACTGTAGGACGTTGAACAGCGTCCCTGGCCTTGACCCACTAGATGCCAATAGCACTCCCCTGTCGTGACGATCAGAAATGTCTCCAGACGTGCTGATTTCCCCTGGAGGGCAAAGTCACCCCAAGTGAGAACCGCTGGTCTACCCCATTATTGTTAGTGGTTCAAGAATATTTGTATTTAACCAGGTGGCCATTCACATAGTTTCCAGCTAACGTGACGCTCCAAGCCGTAGCCTCCTCACCTGTGAAATGGGTGAGACAGGACTGCTGGAAGCATTAAGTGAACTAGTGCACCTAATATGCGTAGCTCGTAGAAACAGTCCACAAAAATATAAGCTTTCTTATTAATTATACATTTTTAAATTATCATCGTTCTGTGACCAGGGCAGGCCTTGTAACCTCCCTGACCCTTTGTCTCTTCGTCTATATAAATGAAAATAACTACTGCTTGACTGCCCGAGTTGTAATGAGGATCAAATGAGATAGTAGCTGTGAAAGCATGGGGCCCATGCCGGACACCCACTGTGGGCCGTTAGTTCGTTCCCATGCCTCTATTCCTTGACTCATTCCCACAAAAGTGGGGGCTTGGTGTGATTAAAGGGGCTCCACCACGGGGGATGCCCCCTGCACATGGGACCTCCTCCCAGAGCTTGGTCTGGGGAGCAGAGCCTCAGGCCAGGCAGTGGCCTGCAGGCTGGGGGAGGCTCCCAGTCCCTGTGCCCCTGCTGTAATGTCACCTCTCCCGGTGTTTACGGGCCAGCACGTTGAAAGGGGCAGCAGAGTCCCCACACAGCCACCAGATGCTAAGCCTCACAGTCCAGGAGAATTTTCCACGATGATGGGATATTCTTCGTCTGCACTATCCAATATGGGAACCACTAACTTCCTGTGACTATTGAAATGTGTTCAGTTCAACTGAGGAGCTGCATTCTTTATTTCATTTAAAATCGTTTGTTGCATGTCAGTGAAAATTTGGATAGTCCCATGTGCAGTCCTAGACAATAAGGCCCTGGGCCTGTTCTTCAGGTGTTTGTCAGCTGATTGTTGGTGCTGCAGAACAGAAGCTTCATTCTGAGGACTTCGTTTTTCACAGAGGGGTGCTCACGTGCACAGCCAGTCCACTGAGGGTCACCTCTTGCTGGTGTCAGTTATCCTTTCCTTTCCCCAACGGCCCCAAGACAAGCAGAAGGCCTTACTGAGAGGCCCCTGTGTATCCAAGGGCATTGTTGTAGGAAGCAGAGCAAGGAGACCCTCCAAAACTAAGGGCAGGGTCTGAATTGCGGAAGTTGGTGATGAGCAGACCATGTCATCATGGAGCCTTCCTGGGGAGTTGGACAAAATCGTCACCTCTTGCTGCTGTGCCCAGTATAGCCCAGGATGGTCCCTCTGCAAGGGCGTCAGTGACATGCTGTGCTCCAGGCAATGGGCTTACCAAGCCTGAGACTCCAAAGCTTCTAGAGTGTTCTCTTAGCAAATCCTCCTCAACAACGCTGTCAATCAGTAACTCTAGATTTTCCCATTTTGTAGACTAGAAGACTAATGCCCAGAGAGGGTGAGTTGTCCGCCCAAGGTCACACATGCTCGCAGTTTTCGTGCTGGGTCCTGGGTCTCCTGTTTCTGAATCTTGTGCACAGCGTGGCAAACAGGAAACAGAGTGGACTTCACATAGGCATTAACCATCTAGTAACTAACACTGAAAGCTGGCCTACTTCAGGCTCTCTGAGAGGCACTGACACTAGGGCTTCTCAGGTGGGGCCCTGGGGGACATTGGCATTGTCTGAACACATTTTCTAATTTTTCAAAATTTTTATTTGAATTTGAAATTTAGCAGAATCATTAAAACAGAAATTATGAAAGGGACCAAAAAATCAAGAATCAAACACCATTCAAGCTATGAGACCCTTGCATAGGAATGGCAGTGGAACCAGTAACTGTTGTACAGCTGGCCTAAGAATACTTGGTGAAAATGAATTCAAGGGACGTTAAATATTCTAAACTTCCTTAATATACAATGAAGTGTATTTGGAGACATTTTTGCTTGTTACAACCGGGTTGGGAGTCACTCCTGGCATCTCGTGGGGCAAGAACAAGGAAACTGCTAGACATCCTACAGTATACAGGGCAGCTGCCACCACAAGGAACAGCTGGCCCCAAATGTCAATAGTGCAAGGCTGCGAAACCCTCTCTGCACATCTGACAGCTCTACCCCTCACAGTGACTCTCTGCTCCATTTTCCCAGTGGGAACCCAGGGGTCCAGAGAAAGGAAATAACCTGCTTTAATTGTCACACCATAGTAAGCACCAGAGTCAGGACTTGAACCCTGGACTCTGCCCCTAAAGCCTGGACTTATAACCACTATGGTATGCTGCCCTGTAGTCAGGGACTATTGATCTGAGAGGGATATCTTCAGGTCATGAAACCCCTGAAGTTACATGCATCATTGTATATATTTTTCTTGGAGGAAACCCAGAGCTTTATCAGCTTCTCAGTGGGAGCCATGTGCCGCCCAAAATTTAGTGGGCCTGGCCTGCAAGTTAGAGAATGGGCCTTTTTTGCCCAGAGGGTGTCAGGGAGGTTTTACTTTCCATCGTGCCTCTTACACAGATGTACACCCTCTTTACGATTCCTTCCAAGAGATTCCAACTGACATTTGTTTCATTGTCTTTCAGGCAATCGCTCCTTTGCTGGAAAACAACCATCCACCACCAGATCTCTGTGAATTCTTTTGCAAGGTATGGCATTGCTGAAGGGGGGCTGTTCGCAGGACCAGCCTGCCTCTGTGTGTACACTCTGGGTGTTGGCTTTGCACAATTTGCTGTAAACGCAGGCCCGCCGACTGGGGTCAGGGCTCTCCACACAGCCGGAAGGCAAGCCAATTACCCCATTCTTAGAATTACAACCCCTTCTCTGCCAGACAGGTGATATTGGAGGCCCAGGGTCCAAACCAGTGGGTCAGAGAGGAGCATGCAGCTTTTCCTTGGAATGTCTTCATGGCTGCCTTGGGAGAAGTTTGCAGCAGCTTTTCTGGGCTCCTGACATCAGAGCCGGGTTATTATTAGCCACGGCTCCTCTGAGCACCAGTTGGCCCACAGTGGGAGCACAGCTGTGGGGCTTTCCTGAGCAGGGAAAGAAGGCAGGGAATGCCAGGTTAGCTGGGAGGAGCCACAGAGCGGGATACCCGCTCCCAGGGACACAGCTCCAGCCTCACAGTGGGATTTACCTGGAACATTTCCAGGGCACGTCAGGCATCCCTTATTTCTCAGGCACACCTCAGCGGTCCGGAGCTGAACCAGTGTGCAGTCCAGTTATTTCTTTGCTGTATGATTATTTTATGTAATGATTTGACGTCCTTGGAAAGGCACAGTGCTTAGGTCTTCTGCTTCCCAGCGCTCCCCTGGTCTCGCTCTTGATGACTCATCTCATTCATGCTCCTTCCCTCCCACGTGGCCTGACAAAGCGGGCACCTAGGAGGCCTGATGGTTTCCGGAGGAAAGGGGGACTGGGGTACACTTATTGCCCTCATCCCCTGCCCGTCAGCCCTGCCCCACCCCCCACACAGGGATCCCGCCTGTGTCTGTTTTTCGGGACACAGGCTTTAGGGAGACAGGATTGCATCGTCCTCTTTGGCCCTATCGCTCCATCAGGAGACCTTTTCCAGTGCCCCACAGAACAGAGGGTGGGCCCAGCCTGCGGGCCTGCAGTGTCCCGGGTACATTCTTGTGTGGGCATGTGCAAGTGTGTGTTCTCTGGTCCAAGCCAGTAAGGAGGGTCCAAGTGGCTAAGCACCCGATTGACAGTTCTGCCTGAGCGTGTGTGCATGCAAGAGCACACCTGCACAGGCATCGGGGCACAGGAAGGGAAGAAGTAACGGTTTGGTGACACTGAAGACAACTAAGATGGGCCTCTTTGCCCCCAAGCAGAGTGGGGTCAGGTAACCCGGTGTTTGAGCTCCTGAGGATGGCCAGTGGTTCCCTTACCTGTCACAGCTGGTCATCTCCTCTCTTGATATTTGGTCCAATTTAATCCAAATCTTCTTGTTCTCCTTTCAGCTGTATGGTTTCTCCCAGATCTCATGGTTTTCAAACTTGTTCTAGAACAATGGACCTTTGTTCAAAGTAAATCATACCTGGAGACTCCTGGTAGTAGTTTGAAAAACAGTGACGTAGCATAAACCATCTTTTTGGGCATTACCTGATAGAACGCTCCACTGGTGCTAAAACAGGGCTGCTCTGCCATTTGGAGGGAGGGGGTCCCCGCCATGGGAGCCTGTGAGCCTTTCGGCTGTTTTCCCTTTGTGGAGGTCAGAGCCGCAGGCTCAGTGCCTGGCCTCACAGGCAGCCTGGGGAAAGGAGAGCTTGAGGGAAACAAAGCCACTCCCACTGACTCCACGCTGGACCAGCTCTCTGGACACACCAGGCCGTTTCCCCTACCAGACTTCAAGACCGGGACCCCAAGAGCTGAGGAAAGTTATCCAATACATCTTGGATTTCCCAGCAAAGCCCTGATTTCTAATATCCCAAGTCCAGTGTCCTCATCCAGGGGTTGGAAACTTAGCACCTTTAGGCCCTCCATACGTGCGTTGGAGTGGTGGGGTCTTGTCTGCTCCACTGGAAGTCCTTCAATTTCAATTTGAAAACAAAACTTCCTGCCAGTAAAATAAAATACATCTGAGAGCTGCATTTGGCCTGCAGGTTGCTGCCAGCTTATGAAAGCCCACGATTGAAAAATCACAGAATTTTCAAGATTCTGGTGTCTAAACCCCAAACCTCTGGTACTCTTGCCCGGATTCCCAAGAGATTGCTGTTAGACCATGTGCTCTGGATCTTAGTGCTGCGAAAGTCTCGCTGAATTAAATACGGGTCATGTTAGAACCGACTCCTCCATCTGAAACCATATCACACTTGAAGATCAAAACAAAATGCAAACAAATGATCCCAACCCTACACACTTTTCTTAAAAAAAGGGAATAAAAAGCTATGCAACCGTATTCAGCAAGGGCACCCAGGCACAGTGCTGAGCTCACTGCCTCCAAGCCCTGTTGGGAGCCCCAGTCAGGCTTCCGCAGGCCCGAGGGCCCCAGCTAGACCCTGCCGGGTGAAGCGCTGACCGTGTGCTCCCGTTTCCCCAGCACTGCAGAGAGCGGCCCCGGTCTATGGTGGTCATTGAAGTCTTCACCCCCGTGGTCCAGAGAATCCTCAAGCATAACATGGTGAGTTCCCTGCCCTCCCTGACTGCAAAGCTGGAGGAGGAGGGCGCAAGGCCTCCCCAGCCTTTCACTTCTCCAGAGGTTTGGGGTGGGGTTGGCTGGCCTGACAGCCAGGGACTGCCTTTGGGATTCTGTTTATGTTGGGGTTTCTGTGCAGCCTGTCTCCCCTTGGTTCCATCTTTTTCTAGTAAGACAACAGTATCTGTAGGTACTCTGCCCTTGAAGGGAGCGCAACTCAGTCCTTCACTGGGAGTTGTCCCAGAGACGTCCTTCCAGAGTGTGGAAGAAGGGGCGGGGGGGGGGGAAATAGTAACTGCAGTGGAGAAACCTGACAGTCACGACCTGCGCCAGATGATCAAGGTCAATACCAGCAGTGATGTATGTCGTGGCAATAATGTGCCCTGGATATGGCATGAGGAGAAGGGCACTTTACCTCTGGGTCTTCCTTTCTCAAACCCACAACCCCTGTCTAATCAAGAGACAAACAGCAGACCAATCCCAATTGAGGGACTTTCTGCCGTCCTCCTTAAAACTGTCTAGGTCATCAAAAACAAGGAAAGTCTGAGAAACTGTCATAGTCTGGAAGACCTATGGAGACATGACAACTAAATGTAATGGGGTATCTGGATAGGATCCTGGCAAAAGGATGTTAGGGAAAAACAGAGGAAATCTGAATTAACCGTAGACTTTAGTCAAGTTTTTAAAAAGAGAGTAGCAAAATTTAATTGCACACTTATAGTGAACCAGGCACTTATAGTCTGTGTGGCCCCTTTGCATTCTCTGATCAGTTTGATGAGAACAGCAAGTATTGTTTTCTCCATATTACATGTGGGGAAACAGGCTTAGCAAGGTCTGTTTACTGGCCCCAGGGCCACAGCTAAGAATAAGCATAACTAACCTCTACTCACAGATATTTATTGAACATCTTCTTAGAGCCAGCCATATTATGGCTCTACGTGTATTACATCATTTAACCCTTATGACAGCCTGTGACCTCCTTTTACAAATGAGGAGCCTGAGAGCCAGAAGGTTCCATAGGTTACTCAGGGAACCTATGAGTAGCCGTGATTACTCATGAGTGATACCAAGTAGCACGCAGCCTGAAGCAAGGGCTGGTGTTCCAACATGCTCTACCGAGCCAGCCACCAGCCAGACTTAAGTTCATCTCGGTGACATGGAGACATTGGAGTAATTCAGCACAGGTTGAGCCACCAAATCAGTGGCGGGATGCCTATGACTACTGCCCCTGGCCCTGTCAAGATTTAGCTCATGAAAACAACTCTGAAAAAGGCTTTGTGAAGTAGCTTTCCTGTCTCCACACCATGCTCCTAAAGAATATAACCTATCCCCCTTCCCCAATCAGGAATGGAAATGTATGACATGTGCTAGTCATCCTTCTCCCACGCTTATGGCAGACATCATTAATTGATTGCAGTGCTCTTCCTAAAGAGCCCAGAGATAGCTTCAGAATCTTTCTCAACACAGCATTCCAAGCAGCCCCCACCAATTGAACCCTGTTGGTACCATACAATTTCCGTTTACCATTCTCTCTCCTGAACAGTCACACACCGTAATTGAATTGTTGCTTGTTTCTGAGATCTTTCTGGGTTTCAGATAAATGCATTTCTTGTTTTCTGAACACAGGGAGAGGGATATTCCATCCAATTCTTTCTCCAGGACTAAGAAAGAAATTCCCTATTTGGTGGTGATGGTGGGCGTGGGGTGGGTGGGGTTCTGCCTTAATTTGGGCTTTACTGGTTTCAAGGGTACTCCCTCGCTTCGGACAGCTGAAAGGAAAGGGTCTCTGATTGTTGATTTTAAAATCACTGCGGATATGGTGGGAGGACAGGGCTGTACCCTTTCAGAATCCAGGGCAAAAGTTCTGGAGTTTCTTTCGCAAAGGACCCTTTCCGATCATAACTTGTCACTGACAGAGCTGCACTCCAGAGCATACTGGCAGGCCCATGCCTCCTCAGCTCATAAACACTTTTGCATATTTCATGGTAGTCAATAGACTGTTTAATAAGGGTTCTTTTGGGACATCTGCCTTCAAAGGGAAAAAACTCAAAATTCAGGCAGCCTCCAACAGCTTAACCATACAACATCTCCCTTATATTTGGCTAGTTTTATGGGCCTGGAGTGTTGACCATGTAATAATTTTCTGGATAAAAATCAGCACGGCTACAGGGCAAATCCAGAATTTATAGCATCTGTTGTGGCCTGGCAGAGATCAGGGACCCTCAGGCATGAATTCTCACTTCACTTTTAAAGAACTTCCCCTAAGTGATCCTTGAGTCTGAGGATGCTATAAAGTGTCTCCTAATTACATGCTGTGTCAGGAGAGAATTGTAGACGGGACCAAGGGGAGCAGCCTCTCCTGCAGAAGAACAGACATGGGTTAAGCAGTGACTGTGGCTTATACCAGTTGCGGGAAGCACGGCAGACCTTTGGTGTCATTCGTTGAATGTTCCTGAGGCTTAGTAAGCAGCCGTAGGCCAGAGGCATCATTTTGGAGCTGGGGCTCTTGGCTGGTGAGTGGGCCTGGCCTGCCACCAGCCATGGGCCTGTTGACATAGCATGACCAGTGACTTCTCTTCATCCCACAGGCACTGTTCCTCATTAAGGAGGCACTTGAACATTTGGGAAATGGGGGAAATCATACACCACAGTTGTGTTCTGGGATTTTGGAGCTTTACCCATTCTCAGTGTGCATCTTTTGTAAACATATCACGTGCCTCAATTTCATGATGAGCATACTGAATCTTAGAGAGGTTGAGTCTCAAAGAGTGTTACTCACTGGGCAGAAAGTAAAATTAGCTACAGATGGAAGCAGCTCTTCAGTATGTTCCTCTGTCATCCCCAGGAATGACTGTGGTCCCTGTGCCCACATGCCACTTATCAGAGTGTTCTTGTGACACAGGAGGCATGGTGTGGCTGTGGGCCCTAGTGGCCCAAGTGGTCTGACTTCCTACTTCCCAAGGGGAGCATATTTGACTTTTCCGAAGAGGCAAAATGTCCCTCACTCACGTGTTGAACAGCCACCAGACCCATTTCTAACGTTCAGTGATTGTGGCTTATACCAGGTGTGGGAAGCACGTGGTGTAAGGAAGAGACCTTGACTATCCAGAAATCTAATCTCAAAGATAATGGCAGTTACCTTGAGCAGGTTCAGTTAAAGTAGTTTTCACAGGATCATAAAACCTTGGATGTGCAAAGGGGCCTAGGGATCAGTTCTTCCGAACCTCATTCCACAGTGGAGACAACGAGGCCCAGAGAGGGACCTGACAGCCCAAGGCCACACAGCTTTCTTGTTACCCCTTTCCAGGGAACTAGGGAAAGTCTGGGCATCATCCTCAATTTGAAAACACAATCAAGCTTCAATCTTCTCGTCATGTAGGGACCTCATCTTCTAGTCAAGTCCTGTCTGTGTGTGCATATGTGTGTACATGTATGAGTGTGTGCATGTTCGGGGGGGCATGCATATGTATGTATGTTCCTTTTGAGCTTTCTCCATGGCTTTTGCTGCCCTCCTGATGCAAAGGCGTAATCCTAGTGGTCAGGATATAATCAGAGGAGTCCCTCCCATTGTCTTGAGGACCCTAATTCAGCCCCTTGGACTCCCAGTGAAGAAGCACCAGGCAGCTCTAGAAGTGCTCCTGTGCGCTGGCCGGAGAGTGTGTGGGGAGGACACAATCCGTTCTGAGCATTCATGAGAGCCCGTTGATCAGGTAGATCCCTTAGGAGAGCCTCCACTGGGTTTGTCTTAGTTCTGATTCAGGTTGCTTTTTATTAAGTGGGTCCCACTGAGCGAGGCCAGGAGGGGCACATGAGTTTGGAGACCAGGCTGCCCTCTGGCTGGTCAACTTCATGCCCACACTCACTTGCCCTCCTGACTGTTTAAAATCCAGCTCATGGGTTTAGACGTCCAGTAACGAAGCCTCTGGTCCCTCACATGGGCCTGGGAATGGACGCAGGATCCTTTCGTGGGCCACGCTTCTCTCTCCTGCACCGTCTGTGTTTCTTCTGACAGGCCTCCGAGGCGACAACCACCACGGAGATTGCCTTTCCACACTTAGCTGAGCTCTGTCACCTGCCCCGTTAACGTGCTGCATTGGGGAAGCTGAGAAAATGTCAGTCTCCAACAATGTCACTCATTGGAGCAGGCAGAGTCCCTCTGTCCTTGCTTAGTGTCCCTTAATTAGGCTTCAGCTGAGGTAAGATATGGGCGCCCATCAGCTGAGCTGGTTGATGAACATGGAGCATCGTCCCCCCTACCCTGCCCGCCCGCAGGCTGGGAACCCAGCCTTTTTCTAATGTTGGACAGATTATTCCTACTCCTCCTTCCTGCCTGCCCCCCGTCCCTGACCTGCAGCCACACGCCAGCCACCTTCCCTCCACACCCGCTCACCGCCCAGCACACACCCCTCCCTTCCCAGGCCACCACTCTCTCACACACACATACACACACACACACACACGTACGCACACGCCTCCCACATTCCTTGTCTTTTACCACACTTCCTCCCTCATCTCTCACACACACACCTCCTCCCTCATCTCACACACACCTCCTCCTTCATCTCTCACACACACACCTCCTCCCTCATCTCTCACACACCTCCTCCTTCATCTCTCACACACACACCTCCTCCCTCATCTCTCACACACACACCTCCTCCCTCATCTCTCACACACCTCCTCCCTCATCTCTCACACACACACCTCCTCCCTCATCTCTCACACACACACCTCCTCCCTCATCTCTCACACACCTCCTCCTTCATCTCTCACACACACACCTCCTCCCTCATCTCTCACACACCTCCTCCTTCATCTCTCACACACACACCTCCTCCCTCATCTCTCACACACCTCCTCCTTCATCTCTCACACACACACCTCCTCCTTCATCTCTCACACACACACCTCCTCCCTCATCTCTCACACACCTCCTCCTTCATCTCTCACACACACACCTCCTCCCTCATCTCTCTCACACGCACCTCCACCCTCATCTCTCTCACACACACCTCCTCCCTCATGTCTCACACACACACCTCCTCCCTCATTTCTCACACACACACCTCCTCCCTCATCTCTCACACACCTCCTCCTTCATCTCTCACACACACACCTCCTCCCTCATCTCTCACACACACACCTCCTCCCTCATCTCTCACACACCTCCTCCTTCATCTCTCACACACACACCTCCTCCCTCATCTCTCACACACCTCCTCCTTCATCTCTCACACACACACCTCCTCCTTCATCTCTCACACACACACCTCCTCCCTCATCTCTCACACACCTCCTCCTTCATCTCTCACACACACACCTCCTCCCTCATCTCTCTCACACGCACCTCCACCCTCATCTCTCTCACACACACCTCCTCCCTCATGTCTCACACACACACCTCCTCCCTCATTTCTCACACACACACCTCCTCCCTCATCTCTCACACACCTCCTCCTTCATCTCTCACACACACACCTCCTCCCTCATCTCTCTCACACGCACCTCCTCCCTCATTTCTCACACACACACCTCCTCCCTCATCTCTCACACACCTCCTCCTTCATCTCTCACACACGCACCTCCACCCTCATCTCTCTCACACACACCTCCTCCCTCATTTCTCACACACACACCTCCTCCCTCATCTCTCACACACCTTCTCCTTCATCTCTCACACACGCACCTCCACCCTCATCTCTCTCACACACACCTCCTCCCTCATTTCTCACACACACACCTCCTCCCTCATCTCTCACACACCTCCTCCTTCATCTCTCACACACACACCTCCTCCCTCATCTCTCACACACACACCTCCTCCCTCATCTCACACACACCTCCTCCTTCATCTCTCACACACACACCTCCTCCCTCATCTCACACACACCTCCTCCTTCATCTCTCACACACACACCTCCTCCCTCATCTCTCTCACACGCACCTCCACCCTCATCTCTCTCACACCTCCTCCTTCATCTCTCTCACACACACCTCCTCCCTCATCTCTCACACACACACCTCCTCCCTCATCTCACACACACCTCCTCCTTCATCTCTCACACACACACCTCCTCCCTCATCTCACACACACCTCCTCCTTCATCTCTCACACACACACCTCCTCCCTCATCTCTCTCACACGCACCTCCACCCTCATCTCTCTCACACCTCCTCCTTCATCTCTCACACACACACCTCCTCCCTCATCTCTCACACACCTCCTCCTTCATCTCTCACACACACACCTCCTCCCTCATCTCTCTCACACGCACCTCCACCCTCATCTCTCTCACACCTCCTCCTTCATCTCTCTCACACACACCTCCTCCCTCATCTCTCACACACCTCCTCCTTCATCTCTCACACACACACCTCCTCCCTCATCTCTCACACACCTCCTCCTTCATCTCTCACACACACACCTCCTCCCTCATCTCTCACACGCACTTCCACCCTCATCTCTCTCACACACACCTCCTCCCTCATTTCTCACACACACACCTCCTCCCTCATCTCTCTCACACACACCTCCTCCCTCATCTCTCTCATACACACCTCCTTCTGTGTCCACGTCTCTCATACCTCCTCCAGCACCACATGTCTCACACATACCTCCTTCCATACCCCACATCTTTTACACACATACCTTCTCCCACACACCACGTCTCACACACACACACACACACACACACACACACACACACACACCTCTTCCCAAACCCCATATCTTACAAACTCACCCTTACCCTTCTAGCCAGCCTTTTTGGAGTTCATCAATTTGTGTCATCTGCCTTTTTATTTTATCCATGTGCCCTTTGAGCATGGCTTTTTCTATAACCAAAAGACAAGATCATCAAACGCTCCTTAAGTTTAGTTCTGGAGCATGGTGGGTGGCTGGGTCAGCTTCAAGAGGAGGGAGCTGCCTGAGAAGCCAGCGATTAGGAACCATTTCCACCCGGGCCACATATGGTTCTTGGGCAGCCGTGGCCCTCTTGCTCAGAAGGATCAAGTATTTCTTCACCAAGGATGTTTGAGGACACAGGGCATTCCTTTTGTCCGGTGTACTTACCTTTATCTCCTTCAAATCTCCAGGAAGTCCCAAAGCACCGCCACCTGAATTGATGGTCCCAGATTGGGGCATCATCTGACTTTGCTGTTCTGAGTGGCCTCAGATAATAGCTCATACAAAGCAGGGGGCCTGAAAACTCTCGGGTGGCTGCAGAAGAAAAGTTCATTGCTTCCCCAAACATTGATGGGGGCCTGGCTCAACATCCGCAGTCCCCTCATGGCCGTGCAGAACAGGGGCCCGAGCTTGGCTGTATTCTGAGCACATCTGTGTGGCACACTGACCCTGCCCCACCACAAGAGTGGGTTGGTACCATGCCAGTGGGTTCCCTACATGTGCCAGAAAACCCCCTTGTGACAGGACATTTCCTGATCTCTATGGGCAGTCATCAGAAGGTATAAGCAAGGTATGGAGCCAGTTCTTTGAAGTGAAAAATATGTGTGCTTTCTAGAAAACGGAGTTAGCTGGTGTCTCCCACTGCCTTCTGTACCAATGGCTTTGGACAGAGAGGGTCTCACCACCCCTTCTGGTCTTCTGGCCTCCTCTGCAGTGTGTCCCAACACCTACCCTCTGTTCTCTCTGCAGGACTTTGGGAAGTGCCCACGACTGAGGCTGTTTACTCAGGAGTACATCCTTGCCTTGAATGAGCTCAACGCGGGGATGGAAGTGGTGAAGAAGTTCATTCAGAGGTGGGTCTCCCGGCTGACCCCCTGCCCACTCTGGCCTTCGAGCCAGCTTTCCTCTCCACCCCAGAACCATGCACTGCAGTGATTTCCGGACAGGAGCCACTGGTGTTCAGAGGCCCTGAGTGTCTCCTGGATCCTCCCATTGAGGCGCTTACTTGCTGTGTGACATTGAGCCAGTTGTTGGACCATTCTGATTCTGTTGTCCTGTTGTTATGTAATTAAATAAGATGATGTGTGAGGAAGCCCCTAGCACAGTGCCTGATGTTCAGTAGGAATTCAGGAAATGGTAATAGTCCTAAATAATTTGAGTATTTCCATGGGTCCCACAGTCTCAGGCTACTGGTGCCTGCTGTGTAGGAAACGATCCCCTGATGGCCCTGGAGATTCGTCATTGGGGACTTAAATAGCCGGCCATCTCCCATACTTGGCCAAGAGTAAGCCAAATATTCTGGTTCTTCCTCCCTGCTGATGGGGAAGTTACTTTTGCTTTGATGTTTCAATTTTTTTCTGTATGCCTCGTTTTCCTCCTCTATAAATGAGACTCATAATACCCACTTCATCCAGTTAATGTGAGGGATTCGGCGCGCTAATACTCATAAACACTAAGAACAATTCATAAACGTGATGGGAGCGTTAGTGGTCCTTGTCATGACTCTTATTTTCTAAGAAAACCAAAATAGCCTGGTTAAATTGGTTCTGAAGTTACATGTTTCCTAAATATACTCACCTAGAATTCACAAAGCATTTCTACATCCAAATGATGTGTCTTTCTGCCAGAGTTTGGGTGACTTCAGGGACCCTTTCAAGCACCAGTTAAGGTTTGCAAAATTTTTTCAAATGAGGTCTCTCTTAGTCCATGTGGCCACAGTAATTTTTCCAGGAATGTTATAGGTTTTGTCCTCAGGCCCCAAACTGCCTTGGGAGTAGGGGGATTAGCCCCATTTCATTGATGAGAGAACTGAGGCACGGAGACAGCCGTGATCAGGAACAGCAGCTTCATTTATGGAGGCATTAGTCACTGTGTCGCAAAGTCTATGCTAGGCCAGGGCGACCATAATAATTTTGCTTCCAAAGCAGGGTGAAATGAGGTATTATGAATAATTATTCCAGAACGTCCAGGCATAAATGTGACTGTCCCAGACATATGGCCTCCATGTGCTGTCTTCTCATGTGTTAGAAAATTGGGTCCTTATTAAAACCCATTAAGGCAAGGGCCGCTGTCCCAATTTAAGGTGAAGGAAACTGAGAAGAGAGAGTTTAAGTAGCTTGCCAAGGCCGCTCAGCTAGCCTTGAATCCAGGCACCCTTGATCTAGAGTCCATGGCCTGGAGCTTTGCTCTCTGCTGCCTGCACATGGCAGAGCCAGGACCGAAATTCCGGTGTTGCCAACTCCCCATCAGAGAGCTCAGTGTTCCCCCAAACCTCACATCCCGAAAGCTGTGTCTGACCAGTTCCCCAGCCTCGCCCCGCCCCCGCTCCCTGCAGTGGGTCCCACTCTGCAGCTCCTTCTCACCCTGCCCTCTGCTCTTTTCCAGCATGCACGGCCCCACAGGGCACTGCCCCCACCCCCGGGTCCTGCCCAACCTAGTGGCTGTGTGCCTGGCCGCCATCTACTCCTGCTATGAAGAGTTCATCAACAGGTTAGTGACCGCTACCACGGGGAGGGTCTGGGCATGGGCATGGTACCATTCCAGGGTGGGGACAGTGAGGGGCTAAGTCACCAAGGGTGGTGGCTTATACATACTGACCAGGCCAAGGAGGTGGAGTGGCTTTCGCCAGGCCAGCATCCAGTGTGTTTGCCAAGTCGCCTGTGCTCGCTGATTCCAGGGCCCAGAACCCAGGGATGTTACTGGAAAAGCAAACACTGTCAATCAACACTGACAACTACAAGGCCATTGTGTTGACCTGGCTTTAGGAACAAGTGTTTTATTCTGAAGATTTCTCACCGCTTGGCACATGTGTCGCATTGGGGCATGTGTGTGTGCGGGTATGTGTGAGAGAGAGAATCTGTGGACGCGTGGTGTGTGTGCATGGAGAGTTGTGTGTGCCCTGTGTGAATGTGTGCATGTTTGTCTGTGCATGCGTGTGAGTGTGTGTACATGTGGGTGTGGATGTTGCCTACATGTGTGAGTGTATGCACAAGAGGTGGCAATAAGGTTTACTCCTCACTTTGTCTTTATAAAGATAGAATTGTATTTTGCCTGTGGCCCACTGTGTGCCAGGTATGATTGTAGTTACCGTGTTTCCCCGAAAATAAGCTCCAGTTAAGATCTCAGCCAGATGGATGTGTTTAGTACGTTATGACAATGTTCCAGAAGAAGATGACATGACTGTAATTGAATAAATGTAGATTGTTGTACATGAAAAAACAAGATATCCCCTGAAAATAAGCCCTAATGGAGCAAAAATTAATAAAAGAACCGGTCTTATTTTTAGGGAAGCATGGTACTGGGGGTAAAAGAGACCACAGATTCACTCTCAGAGCTTGTCCTCTGATGGGAGAAATAATGTACATGTAACTACCATGTTTCACTAAAAATGAGACGTAGCTGGACAATCAGCTCTAATGCATCTTTTGGAGTAAAAATTAATATAAGACCGGGTCTTATAGTAAAATAAGACCTGGTATATTATATATATTTTATATTTATTATATTATACCCAGTCTTATAGTAAAATAAGACCGGGTCTTATATTAATTTTTGCTCCAAGACACATTAGAGCTGATTGTCCGGCGAGGTCTTCTTTTCGGGGAAACTCGGTCTGCAGGATCATGTCAGGTGGTGAGAAATGCTGTGCAAACAATGAAACAGAGCGGTGACCGGAACAGGGCATGGCAGGGATACTGCCTTGGGTTCCCCAGGGTTTGGGTGCAAACCTTATTAGAGAAGTGAGCCCAGAAAGGAGGGAAGGCACCCAGGAACGGAGGACAGCCCCTAGAGCCTGGGTTAATAAGCAGGTGACCACTGCGGGCACCTGTGCGTTCCCTGGATGTCTTGGGAGACTGTGTGGAACAGCCTCACGGTTATTCCTCTGAGGGATGATGACGCTGGGGTACTTACCAGCTCCCGTTCTTCCCTGATTGAGGGTCACTCTTGGGATGCAGAGTGACGCAGATGCCCTTAGTTTGCGTAGAACTTTCTACTGTGACCTCTGGGGGTCATTGGAGAGGATATAATGTGCAGGGCACAGGTGGCCGCTGCTGCAGTCACCCTGTCCAGTTGTTCAGGTGGTACAGTGCACAACTCCAGGGGGACCAAAATGTGTCTGGGCACCATTAGAGCTGGGGACACAGCAGGAATATATTTTCATTCTTAAAGAAAAAGCAGTGGAGCATTCTGAGTCACTGAAAACCCTTGCAAATGGGACTTCTAAAACAAACACTACACTTTGAGTTCTTGGGGAAGGGGCCACAAAACAGCCTTAATAAGAGAGTATTTTCATCTGACTAGGCTTGAGAAGGGAGGATGACTAGTTTTAATGTCCTCGGCCCCAGGTCCTGATTTCAAAGGGGACCATATCCAATCTTGAATCATTTCCCCATTGAGAAAGAGGTAACCAGACATGACGATGTCATGCTGCTCTTTCCCTAGTGCCTGTTCTATGCCCTACATCACGCTACATTACAAGCAAAAAAGAAGTTCAGAGGATAGTGCATGGCCTGTACAGCCATCCCAGCAATCCCAGCACGCCTGTATACCTGAATGGGTACTTGCCCTTGGCCTGGCACACTCTAGCTGTGATCTGCGTAGATTTCAAACTCAGGCCACCCCAGGAAGCAGGAAGAGCATCAGGAATAACACACACACAATCTCTCTCTCTCGCTCTCTCTCTCTCTCTCTCTCTCCTGAAGCCTCCCTGGGCCCACTCCCTGGACGCCTCAACTGGAACTCGGGTTGGGGGCAGAGGCAGGAGCAGGAAACCGCACATCTCAGCATTTTCCCTCTGCGTCTCCAAATCCCTACCTGGGTTCCCTGGAACAGGGTTTTCCTGACTCAGGAACAGGAGGCAGAAAGACAAAGATGCTGGAAATCTCCTTCCCAGTTCCCAGCCCAGGAGAAGGGTAGAGAAGGAAAGACCCAGGATTAGGCACCATGCACACTGCTGCACAGATAGAGGACTGGGGACAGCAACAGCCAGCCTTCATCCTTCTCTCCTTCAGCAACACTCATTTAGTGAGGGTCCGTTATGTGCCATGTGCTGAAAGTACAAAAGTGAACCAGCCGGGTGGGGCCCGTGCCCTCCCAGTGCAGATGGTGGAGCAGCAGATGGAGGGGTGGGGCGTGAGTAAGCAGGCAGTCATCGTACAGTTTGATCAGGGCTGCGATGGCAGAAGCCAGAGGCGTGATTAACATGGAGATCCAGCGTGGAGTTTCAACCCTGGCTGCATATCAGAGTCACCTGGGAAGGCTTTACAAAATCAGAACGTGAAACTAGACATGCCTCTGCCCTGTGACCCAACTCCTCATAGCTTTTGGTATGTTCATCAGAGGATGTGTACAAGAATGTTTACAGCAGCATTAATTGTAATAGCCCCAGACTGAAATCTGCCTCCACTCCAGTCTCCTAGAAGAGTAGAATGGATAAATGAGTTGTGGTCTGTTTTCACAAAGGCGTACCGTACAGCAGCAGGAGTGAATGAATGAACTAGTGTAACCATGAGTAAATCTCACAGATATAATACTGAGCGAAGGAAGCCAGACCCAAAAGACACATACAATGTGATTCTTTTTCCTTGACATTGTACAGGCAAAATGAATCTATGGTAATAGAGGCCCCCTTTGGGGTGGAGAGTTAGGTGGAAAGCCATGAGAGAAGCTTCTGGGTTCCTGGAAATGTTCCACATTTTGATCTGGGCCCTTGATTCTCAACTGGGGGTAGTTTTGACCTCCAGGGAATACTTGGCAATGTCTGAAGACATTTGAGGTTGCCACAACTTGGGTGGGAGATGAGATGCTGCTGGTATCCGGTGGGTAGAAGTCAAGAATGCTGCTAAATATACGACCACCTGCAGGACATCCCCCACAGAGAATCACCAGAATTATCTGGCCCACCATGTCAGCGGTGCCAAGGTGGAGGAATCCTGATCTATCAGCTGGTTACTCCACAGGGGAACATGTGAAAATTCATGAAGCTCTGTGCCTAAGGTTTATGCACTTGACTCTTCTGTGTTTAAGTTATACCCAGAGTATTCTGGAGCGCTGCTCCATTTGGAAGCACACCTCTTCCTGGTATCTTGAATTCGGTCATGGTGGAAGTATTTACACCAAGGAAATTGACAAACTGTAAAGCAGGGCTCCTTTTTTCTGTACTGTTGGTTGTTAAACATTCACTAGCATACTGCTGGTTATGTCTCCATAGAAAGGGGTGGGGGTGGAGGGTACTTGGGTACCACCCACTGCAATTCTGATTTTGTTTGGCTGGCACTGCGATCGGACTTTTTTTTGTTTAACTCCCAAGCAAGTCGAGTGCATGGCCAGAGTTGAGAACCCCTGCTCTCAGGTGAGGAAGGGATCCTTCAGGGAGGTGGTGTTTAAGTTGAGACCTCCTGACTGTCAACAAGGCAAGAGGCAGGACGAGGTGATCCAGGCAGAGACAGAACGTGCAGAGGCCTGGCGGGACAGGTGGAGTTGCCATTAGTCACATATTCCTGTCTATGGTCCTTAAGGACCTACTTCAGGATCCCCTGGACTACTTCTCTAAAAAGCAGACTCTTGGATGCTGCATTTCTGGGTTGGGCCCAGGAATCTGCATTCTTAGCAAGCTCCTCAGGTGATCCACTCCATGCTAAAGATGATCGGCCACAGCAGATGAGGAAGTGACGGAAACTGATTGCAGCAAAAAGAGGGAAAGAGAAGCAAAAAAATGCATTGGAGAGGAGGGCAATCCATGGAGAGACTTGTACCTCTGAGCTCCTCAAACTCCCTGTGCTGAGCTGTGCCTGGGGGTTGTATGTTAAATGAAGGTTCAGGTTCAGCATGTCTGGGGCAGAGGCTAAGACGCCACTTGTCTAACAGACTCCCGGTGATGCTCATGGTGCTGGTCAAGGAACACAGTGTGAGTGACAGAGCTGTGCCTATGTTTCAATTGCGGAGTTTTTATTCTGAAAGCATTGGGGTTGCCAATGGGTTTTAAGTAAAGAGGGGACTTGATGAGATGTCAGTTTCCAAATTTCCCTCTCGTGGCAGGTGCATGCAGGATGGACTGGAAGGGGCAAGCATGACCTTGGGACCATGAGGCAGTGGTTGTAACCAGATACCCAGGGTGGAGGCATGGGGAAAGTAAGGCGAGTCTTGTTGCCTCCTGCACAACTGCCCCAACTCCTGGCACAAAACAGCCCAGACCCTCGGAGCCCACAGTAGTTTGGGTTCTTAAGTGATGCCATTAGTTCCTCCAGGAAATCACGCGAGGACCATGTTCCCGCCAGACCTTTACCGGGCTCTGGTACATCCCACCCTGTTGATTACTCCTTGGAAGATAAAGCCCTGCAGTGCCCTCAGGGCTCGTCCCCAGTGCTCTCAGTGGTACGTGATGTACTCACACACAAAAGAACAGACAACTTGACCCAGGTTAGCGTGGCTCACTGGAAAATCACCTGCTCTGAGCCAAACAGCCTTGAAAATCCACTTCTGCACCCGAGCAAAGGCAAACAAAGGTAAATGGAGTGTTGAGCATTTGAGCAGCAAATTAGCTCCAAACCCATAGAGATAGTTACGCCATCCCTCCCCCCATGGACCACACACAATTTTTCATCAACCTTAGAATTTTCAGACTTTAGCCAATGGCTTTTTTTCCCCTT
>NW_027669072.1:55000-56907 GCF_964194185.1 Rhinolophus hipposideros | reverse complement strand
GGGTTAGGTTTAGGTTTAGAATTAGGGTTAGGGTTAGGGTTAGGGTTAGGGTTAGGTTAGGGTTAGGGTTAGGGTTAGGGGTTAGGCTTAGGGTTAGGGTTAGGGTTGGTGTTAGGGTTAGGTTTAGGTTAGGGTTAGGGTTAGGGTTAGGGTTAGGGTTGGTGTTCGGGTTAGGGTTAGGGTTCGTGTTAGGGTTAGGGTTAGAGTTAGGGTTAGTGTGAGAATTAGGGTTAGGGTTAGGGTTATGGTTAGGGTTGGTCTTAGAGTTAGGGTTAGTTTAGGGTTAGGGTTAGGGTAGGGTTAGGGTTAGGGGTTAGGGTTAGGGTTGAGGTTGGTGTTAGGGTTAGGGTTAGGGTTGGTGTTAGGTTTAGGTTTAGGGTTAGGGTTAGGCTTAGGGGTTAGGTTAGGGTTAGTGTTAGGGTTAGGGTTAGGGTTGGTGTTAGGGTTAGGGTTAGGGTTATGGTTAGGGTTAGGGTTAGGGTTAGAATTAGGGTTAGGCTTAGGGTTAGGGTTAGGGTTGGTGTTAGGTTTAGGGTTAGGGTTAGGGTTACGGTTAGGGTTAGGGATTAGGTTAGGGTTAGGGTTAGGGTTAGGGTTGAGGTTGGTGTTAGGGTTAGGGTTAGGGTTGGTGTTAGGTTTAGGGTTAGGGTTAGGGTTAGGCTTAGAGGTTATGTTAGGGTTAGTGTTAGGGTTAGGGTTAGGGTTGGTGTTATGGTTAGGGTTAGGGTTATGGTTAGGGTTAGGGTTAAAATTAGGGTTAGGTTTAGGGTTAGGGATAGGGTTAGGCTTAGGGGTTAGGTTAGGGTTAGTTTTGGGTTAGGGTAAGGTTGGTGTTAGGGTTAGGGTTAGGGTTATGGTTCGGGTTAGGGTTAGGGTTAGAATTATGGTTAGGGTTAGGGTTAGGTTTAGGGTTGGTGTTAGGTTTAGGGTTAGTGTTAGGGTTAGGGTTAGGGTTAGGGTTAGGGATGAGGTTAGGGTTAGGGTTAGGGTTAGGGTTGAGGTTGGTGTTAGGGTTAGGGTTAGGGTTGGTGTTAGGTTTAGGGTTAGGGTTAGGGTTAGGCTTAGGGGTTAGGTTAGGGATAGGGTTAGGGTTAGGGTTAGGGTTGGTTTTAGGTTTAAAGATAGGGTTAGGGTTACGGTTAGGGTTAGGGGTTAGGTTAGGGTTAGTGTTAGGGTTAGGGTTAGGGTTGGTGTTAGGGTTAGGATTAGGGTTAGGGTTAGGGTTAGGGTTACGTTTAGGGTTAGGGTTAGAATTAGGGTTAGGGTTAGGGTTAGGGTTAGGGTTGGTGTTAGGTTTAGGGTTAGGGTTAGGGTTAGGGTTAGGGGTTAGGTTAGAGTTAGTGTTAGGGTTAGGGTTAGGGTTGGTGTTAGGAGTAGGGTTAGGATTAGGTTTAGGTTTAGGGTTAGGGTTAGGGTTAGGGTTAGAATTAGGGTTAGGGTTAGGGTTAGGGTTTGTGTTAGGTTTAGGGTTAGGGTTAGGGTTAGGGTTATGGGTTAGGTTAGGGTTAGTGTTAGGGTTAGGGTTAGGGTTGGTGTTAGGGTTAGGGTTAGAATTAGGGTTATGTTAGTGTTAGGGTTAGGGTTAGAATTAGGGTTATGTTAGTGTTAGGGTTAGTGTTACGGTTAGGGTTAGGGTTGGTATTAGGGTTAGGGTTGGGGTTAGGGTTTTGGTTAGGGTTAGTGTTAGGGTTAGTGTTAGGGTTAGGGTTAGGTTAGGGTTAGGGTTAGGGTTAGGGTTAGGGTTAGGGATTAGGTTTAGGATTAGTGTTAGGGTTTGGGTTAGGGTTAGGTTAGGGTTAGTATTAGGGTTATGGTTAGGGTTGGTGTTAGGGTTAGTGTTAGGGTTAGGTTTGGGTTAGTGTTAGGGTTATGGTTAGGGTTGGTGTTAGGGTTAGGGTTAGGTTAGG
>NW_027669072.1:40000-45000 GCF_964194185.1 Rhinolophus hipposideros | reverse complement strand
TAGGGTTGAGGTTGGTGTTAGGGTTAGGGTTAGGGTTGGTGTTAGGTTTAGGGTTAGGGTTAGGGTTAGGCTTAGGAATTATGTTAGGGTTAGTGTTAGGGTTAGGGTTAGGGTTGGTGTTAGGGTTAGGGTTAGGGTTATGGTTAGGGTGAGGGTTAAAATTAGGGTTAGGTTTAGGGTTAGGGATAGGGTTAGGGTTAGGGGTTAGGTTAGGGTTAGTTTTGGGTTAGGGTTAGGGTTGGTGTTAGGGTTAGGGTTAGGGTTATGGTTCGGGTTAGGGTTAGGGTTAGAATTAGGGTTAGGGTTAGGGTTAGGTTTAGGGTTGGTGTTAGGTTTAGGGTTAGTGTTAGGGTTAGGGTTAGGGTTAGGGTTAGGGATGAGGTTAGGGTTAGTTTTAGGGTTAGGGTTGAGGTTGGTATTAGGGTTAGGGTTAGGGTTGGTGTTAGGTTTAGGGTTAGTTTTAGGGTTAGGCTTAGGGGTTAGGTTAGGGTTAGGTTTAGGGTTAGGGTTAGGGTTAGGGTTGGTGTTAGGTTTAAAGATAGGGTTAGGGTTACGGTTAGGGTTAGGGGTTAGGTTAGGGTTAGTGTTAGGGTTAGGGTTAGGGTTGGTGTTAGGGTTAGGATTAGGGTTAGGGTTAGGGTTAGGGTTAGAATTAGGGTTAGGGTTAGGGTTAGGGTTAGGGTTGGTGTTAGGTTTAGTGTTAGGGTTAGGGTTAGGGTTAGGGTTAGGGGTTAGGTTAGAGTTAGTGTTAGGGTTAGGGTTAGGGTTGGTGTTAGGAGTAGGGTTAGGATTAGGATTAGGGTTAGGGTTAGGGTTAGGGTTAGAATTAGGGTTAGGGTTAGGATTAGGTTTTGTGTTAGGTTTAGGGTTAGGGTTAGGGTTAGGGTTATGGGTTAGGTTAGGGTTAGTGTTAGGTTTAGGGTTAGGGTTGGTGTTAGGGTTAGGGTTGGAGTTAGGGTTATGGTTAGGTTTAGGGTTAGAATTAGGGTTAGGGTTAGAATTAGGGTTATGTTAGGGTTAGGGTTAGGGTTAGGGTTAGGGTTAGAGGTTAGGCTTAGGGTTAGGGTTAGGGTTGGTGTTAGGTTTAGGGTTAGGATTAGGATTAGGGTTGGTGTTAGGTTTAGGGTTAGGGTTAGGGGTTAGGTTAGGTTTAGTGTTAGGGTTAGGGTTAGGGTTTGGTTAGGGTTAGAGTCAGGGTTAGTGTTAGAATTAGGGTTAGGGTTAGGGTTAGGGTTAAAGTTGGTGTTAGAGTTAGGGTTAGGTTAGGGTTAGGGTTAGGGTTAGGGTTAGGGTTAGGGTTAGGGTTAGGGGTCAGGGTTAGGGTTAAGGTTGAGGTTGGTGTTAGGGTTAGGGTTAGGTTTAGGGATAGGGTTAGGTTTAGGGTTAGGGTTGAGGTTGGTGTTAGGGTTAGGGTTAGGGTTTGTGTAAGATTTAGGGTTAGGGTTAGGTTTAGGCTTAAGGGTTAGTTTAGGGTTAGTGTTAGGGTTAGGGTTTGGGTTGGTGTTAGGGTTAGGGTTACGTTAGGGTTAGGGTTATGGTTAGGTTTAGGGTTAAAATTAGGGTTAAAGTTAGGATTAGGGTTAGGGTTAGGTTTAGGTTAGGGTTAGTGTTAGGGTTAGGTTTAGGGTTAGGGGGTTAGGCTTAGGGTTAGGGTTAGGGTTGGTGTTAGGGTTAGGGTTAGGGTTAGGGTTAAAGTTGGTGTTAGGTTTAGGGATAGGGTTAGGGTTACGGTTAGGGTTAGGGGTTAGGTTAGGGTTAGTGTTAGGGTTAGGGTTAGGGTTGGTGTTAGGGTTAGATTTAGGGTTAGGGTTAGGGTTAGTGTTAGGATTGGTGTTAGGTTTAGGGTTAGGGTTAGGGTTAGGTTAGGGGTAGGGGTTAGGTTAGGGTTAGTGTTAGGGTTAAGGTTAGGGTTGGTGTTAGGGTTAGGGTTAGCGTTACGGTTAGGGTTATGGTTAGGGTTAGGGTTAGAATTAGGGTTAGGGTTAGGGTTAGGGTTAGGGTTGGTGTTAGGTTTAGGGTTAGGGTTAGGGTTAGGGGTTAGGTTAGGGTTAGTGTTACGGTTAGGGTTAGGGTTGGTGTTAGGGTTAGGTTTGGGGTTAGGGTTATGGTTAGGGTTAGTGTTAGGGTTAGTTTTAGGGTTAGGGTTAGGTTAGGGTTAGGGTTAGGGTTAGGGTTAGGGTTAGGGATTAGGTTTAGGGTTAGTGTTAGTGTTAGGGTTAGGGTTAGGTTAGGGTTAGTGTTAGGGTTATGGTTAGGGTTGGTGTTAGGGTTAGTGTTAGGGTTAGGTTTGGGTTAGTGTTAGGGTTATGGTTAGGGTTGGTGTTAGGGTTAGGGTTAGGTTAGGGTTAGGTTTAGAGTTAGGGTTAGGGTTAGGATTAGGGGTTAGGGTTAGGGTTAGGGTTGAGGTTGGTGTTAGGGTTAGGGTTAGGGTTAGGGTTAGGGTTGAGGTTGGTGTTAGGGTTAGTGTTAGGGTTGGTGTTAGGTTTAGGGTTAGGGTTAGGGTTAGGGTTAGGGTTAGGGTTTGTGTTAGGTTTAGGGTTAGGGTTAGGGTTAGGGTTAGGGTTAGGGGTTAGGTTAGGTTTAGTGTTAGGGTAAGGGTTAGGGTTGGTGTTAGGGTTAGGGTTGGGGTTAGGGTTAGGGTCAGGGATTAGGGTTAGGGATTAGGGTTAGTGTTAGTGTTAGGGTTAGGGTTATGGTTAGGGTTAGTGTTCGGGTTAGTGTTAGGGTTAGGTTAGGGTTAGTGTTAGGGTTATGGTTAGGGTTGGTGTTAGGGTTAGGTTTAGGTTAGGGTTAGGGTTATAGTTAGGGTTAGGGTTAGGATTAGGGGTTAGGGTTAGGGTTAGGGTTGAGGTTGGTGTTAGGGTTAGGGTTAGGGTTAGGTTTAGGGTTAGGGTTGAGGTTGGAGTTAGGGGTAGTGTTAGGGTTGGTGTTAGGTTTAGGGTTAGGGTTAGGATTAGGGTTAGGGTTAGGGTTAGGGTTAGGGTTAGGGTTGGTGTTAGGTTTAGGGTTAGGGTTAGGGTTAGGGTTAGGGTTAGGGGTTAGGTTAGGGTTAGTGTTAGGGTAAGGGTTAGGGTTGGTGTTAGGGTTAGGGTTGGGGTTAGGGTTATGGTTAGGGTTAGGGTTAGAATTAGGGTTAGGGTTAGGGTTAGGGTTAGGGTTAGGGTTAGGGTTAGGTTAGGGTTAGTGTTAGGGTTATGGTTAGGGTTGGTGTTAGGGTTAGGGTTGGAGTTAGGGTTATGGTTAGGTTTAGGGTTAGAATTAGGGTTAGGGTTAGAATTAGGGTTATGTTAGGGTTAGGGTTAGGGTTAGGGTTAGGGTTAGAGGTTAGGCTTAGGGTTAGGGTTAGGGTTGGTGTTAGGTTTAGGGTTAGGATTAGGATTAGGGTTGGTGTTAGGTTTAGGGTTAGGGTTAGGGGTTAGGTTAGGTTTAGTGTTAGGGTTAGGGTTAGGGTTTGGTTAGGGTTAGAGTCAGGGTTAGTGTTAGAATTAGGGTTAGGGTTAGGGTTAGGGTTAAAGTTGGTGTTAGAGTTAGGGTTAGGTTAGGGTTAGGGTTAGGGTTAGGGTTAGGGTTAGGGTTAGGGTTAGGGGTCAGGGTTAGGGTTAAGGTTGAGGTTGGTGTTAGGGTTAGGGTTAGGTTTAGGGATAGGGTTAGGTTTAGGGTTAGGGTTGAGGTTGGTGTTAGGGTTAGGGTTAGGGTTTGTGTAAGATTTAGGGTTAGGGTTAGGTTTAGGCTTAAGGGTTAGTTTAGGGTTAGTGTTAGGGTTAGGGTTTGGGTTGGTGTTAGGGTTAGGGTTACGTTAGGGTTAGGGTTATGGTTAGGTTTAGGGTTAAAATTAGGGTTAAAGTTAGGATTAGGGTTAGGGTTAGGGTTAGGTTTAGGTTAGGGTTAGTGTTAGGGTTAGGTTTAGGGTTAGGGGTTAGGCTTAGGGTTAGGGTTAGGGTTGGTGTTAGGGTTAGGGTTAGGGTTAGGGTTAAAGTTGGTGTTAGGTTTAGGGATAGGGTTAGGGTTACGGTTAGGGTTAGGGGTTAGGTTAGGGTTAGTGTTAGGGTTAGGGTTAGGGTTGGTGTTAGGGTTAGATTTAGGGTTAGGGTTAGGGTTAGTGTTAGGATTGGTGTTAGGTTTAGGGTTAGGGTTAGGGTTAGGTTAGGGGTAGGGGTTAGGTTAGGGTTAGTGTTAGGGTTAAGGTTAGGGTTGGTGTTAGGGTTAGGGTTAGCGTTACGGTTAGGGTTATGGTTAGGGTTAGGGTTAGAATTAGGGTTAGGGTTAGGGTTAGGGTTAGGGTTGGTGTTAGGTTTAGGGTTAGGGTTAGGGTTAGGGGTTAGGTTAGGGTTAGTGTTACGGTTAGGGTTAGGGTTGGTGTTAGGGTTAGGGTTGGGGTTAGGGTTATGGTTAGGGTTAGTGTTAGGGTTAGTTTTAGGGTTAGGGTTAGGTTAGGGTTAGGGTTAGGGTTAGGGTTAGGGTTAGGGTTAGGGATTAGGTTTAGGGTTAGTGTTAGTGTTAGGGTTAGGGTTAGGTTAAGGTTAGTGTTAGGGTTATGGTTAGGGTTGGTGTTAGGGTTAGTGTTAGGGTTAGGTTTGGGTTAGTGTTAGGGTTATGGTTAGGGTTGGTGTTAGGGTTAGGGTTAGGTTAGGGTTAGGTTTAGAGTTAGGGTTAGGGTTAGGATTAGGGGTTAGGGTTAGGGTTAGGGTTGAGGTTGGTGTTAGGGTTAGGGTTAGGGTTAGGGTTAGGGTTGAGGTTGGTGTTAGGGTTAGTGTTAGGGTTGGTGTTAGGTTTAGGGTTAGGGTTAGGGTTAGGGTTAGGGTTTGTGTTAGGTTTAGGGTTAGGGTTAGGGTTAGGGTTAGGGTTAGGGGTTAGGTTAGGTTTAGTGTTAGGGTAAGGGTTAGGGTTGGTGTTAGGGTTAGGGTTGGGGTTAGGGTTAGGGTCAGGGATTAGGGTTAGGGATTAGGGTTAGTGTTAGTGTTAGGGTTAGGGTTATGGTTAGGGTTAGTGTTCGGGTTAGT
>NW_027669072.1:30000-35000 GCF_964194185.1 Rhinolophus hipposideros | reverse complement strand
AGGGGTAGGGTTAGGGTTAGGGTTACGGTTAGGGTTAGGGTTAGGGTTAGGGTTAGGGTTAGGGTTGAGGTTGGTGTTAGGGTTAGGGTTAGGGTTGGTGTTAGGTTTAGGGTTAGGGTTACGGTTAGGGTTAAAGGTTAGGTTAGGGTTAGTGTTAGGGTTAGGGTTAGGGTTGGTGTTAGGGTTAGGGTTAGGGTTAGGGTTATGGTTAGGTTTAGGTTTAGAATTAGGGTTAGGGTTAGTGTTAGGGTTTGTGTTAGGGTTAGGGTTAGGTTAGGGTTAGGGTTAGGGTTAGGGGTTAGGCTTAGTGTTAGGGTTAGGGTTGGTGTTAGGGTTAGGGTTAGGTTAGGGTTAGGGTTAGGGTTAGGGTTAGGGTTAGGGTTGGTGTTAGGGTTAGGGTTAGGGTTAGGGTTAGGTTAGGGTTAGGGTTAGGGTTAGGGTTAGGGTTAGGTTTAGGGTTGGTGTTAGGGTTAGGGTTAGGGTTAGGGTTAGGGTTAGGGTTAGGGTTAGGGGTTAAGGTTAGGGTTAGGTTTAGGGTTAGGGTTAGGGTTAGGGTTAGGGTTAGGGTTAGGGTTAGGGTTAGGTTTAGGGTTAGGATTAGGGTTAGGGTTGAGGTTGGTGTTAGGGTTAGGGTTAGGGTTAGGGTTATGTTTAGGGTTAGGGTTAGAATTAGGGTTAGGGTTAGGGTTAGGGTTAGGGATTAGGTTTAGTGTTAGTGTTAGGGTTAGGGTTAGGGTCAGGGTTGGTGTTAGGTTTACGGTTAGGGTTAGGGTTAGGGTTAGGGTTAGGGATTAGGTTTAGTGTTAGTGTTAGGGTTAGGGTTAGGGTTAGGGTTAGCGTTAGGGTTAGTGTTAGGGTTAGTGTTAGGGTTAGGTTTAGGGTTAGGGTTAGGGTTAGGGATTAGGGTTAGGGATTAGGGTTAGGGTTAGTGTTAGGGTTAGGGTTAGGGTTAGGGTTAGTGTTAGGGTTAGTGTTAGGTTAGGGTTAGTGTTAGGGTTAGGGTTGAGGTTGGTGTTAGGGTTAGGGTTAGGGTTGGTGTTAGGTTTAGGGTTACGGTTAGGGTTAGGCTTAGGGGTTAGGTTAGGGTTGGTGTTAGGGTTAGGGTTAGGGTTATGGTTAGGGTTAGGGTTAGGGTTAGAATTAGGGTTAGGGTTAGGGTTAGGGTTAGGGTTGGTGTTAGGTTTAGGGTTAGGGTTAGGGTGACGGTTATGGTTAGGGATTAGGTTAGGGTTAGGGTTAGGGTTAGGGTTGAGGTTGGTGTTAGGGTTAGGGTTAGGGTTGGTGTTAGGTTTAGGGTTAGGGTTAGGGTTAGGCTTAGGGGTTATGTTAGGGTTAGTGTTAGGGTTATGGTTAGGGTTGGTGTTAGGGTTAGGGTTAGGGTTATGGTTAGGGTTAGGGTTAAAATTAGGGTTAGGTTTAGGGTTAGGGATAGGGTTAGGGTTAGGGGTTAGGTTAGGGTTAGTTTTGGGTTAGGGTTAGGGTTGGTGTTAGGGTTAGGGTTAGGGTTATGGTTCGGGTTAGGGTTAGGGTTAGAATTAGGGTTAGGGTTAGGGTTAGGTTTAGGGTTGGTGTTAGGTTTAGGGTTAGTGTTAGGGTTAGGGTTAGGGTTAGGGTTAGGGATGAGGTTAGTGTTAGGGTTAGGGTTAGAATTAGGGTTAGGGTTAGGGTTGGTGTTAGGTTTAGGGTTAGGATTAGGGTTAGGGTTGGTGTTAGGTTTAGGGTTAGGGTTAGGGGTTAGGTTAGGTTTAGTGTTAGGGTTAGGGTTAGGGTTTGGTTAGGGTTAGAGTCAGGGTTAGTGTTAGAATTAGGGTTAGGGTTAGGGTTAGGGTTAAAGTTGGTGTTAGAGTTAGGGTTAGGTTAGGGTTAGGGTTAGGGTTAGGGTTAGGGTTAGGGTTAGGGGTTAGGGTTAGGGTTAAGGTTGAGGTTGGTGTTAGGGTTAGGGTTAGGGTTAGGGATAGGGTTAGGTTTAGGGTTAGGGTTGAGGTTGGTGTTAGGGTTACGGTTAGGGTTTGTGTTAGGTTTAGGGTTAGGGTTAGGTTTAGGCTTAGGGGTTAGTTTAGGGTTAGTGCTAGGGTTAGGGTTAGGGTTGGTGTTAGGGGTAGGGTTACGTTAGGGTTAGGGTTATAGTTAGGGTTAGGGTTAAAATTAGGGTTAAAGTTAGAGTTAGGGTTAGGGTTAGGGTTAGGTTTAGGTTAGGGTTAGGGTTAGGGTTAGGTTTAGGGTTAGGGGTTAGGCTTAGGGTTAGGGTTAGGGTTGGTGTTAGGGTTAGGGTTAGGGTTAGGGTTAAAGTTGGTGTTAGGTTTAGGGATAGGGTTAGGGTTACGGTTAGGGTTAGGGGTTAGGTTAGGGTTAGTGTTAGGGTTAGGGTTAGGGTTGGTGTTAGGGTTAGATTTAGGGTTAGGGTTAGGGTTAGGATTGGTGTTAGGTTTAGGGTTAGTGTTAGGGTTAAGGTTAGGGTTGGTGTTAGGGTTAGGTTAGCGTTAGGGTTAGGGTTATGGTTAGGGTTAGGGTTAGGGTTAGGGTTAGGGTTAGGGTTAGGGTTAGGGTTGGAGTTAGGTTTAGGGTTAGGGTTAGGGTTAGGGTTAGGGTTAGGGTTAGGGTTAGGGTTAGGGTTAGGGTTAGGGTTAGGGTTAGGGTTAGGGGTTAGGTTAGGGTTAGTGTTACGGTTAGGGTTAGGGTTGGTGTTAGGGTTAGGGTTGGGGTTAGGGTTATGGTTAGGGTTAGTGTTAGGGTTAGTGTTAGGGTTATGGTTAGGGTTGGTGTTAGGGTTAGTGTTAGGGTTAGGTTTGGGTTAGTGTTAGGGTTATGGTTAGGGTTGGTGTTAGGGTTAGGGTTAGGTTAGGGTTAGGTTTAGAGTTAGGGTTAGGGTTAGGATTAGGGGTTAGGGTTAGGGTTAGGGTTGAGGTTGGTGTTAGGGTTAGGGTTAGAGTTAGGGTTAGGGTTAGGGTTAGGGTTGAGGTTGGTGTTAGGGTTAGTGTTAGGGTTGGTGTTAGGTTTAGGGTTCGGGTTAGGGTTAGGGTTAGGGTTAGGGTTAGGATTAGGGTTAGGGTTTGTGTTAGGTTTAGGGTTAGGGTTAGGGTTAGGGTTAGGGTTAGGGGTTAGGTTAGGGTTAGTGTTAGGGTAAGGGTTAGGGTTGGTGTTAGGGTTAGGGTTGGGGTTAGGGTTATGGTTAGGGTTAGGGTTAGAATTAGAGTTAGGGTTAGGGTTAGGGTTAGGGTTAGGGTTAGGGATTAGGGTTAGGGATTAGGGTTAGTGTTAGTGTTAGGGTTAGGGTTATGGTTAGGGTTAGTGTTAGGGTTAGTGTTAGGGTTAGGTTAGGGTTAGTGTTAGGGTTATGGTTAGGGTTGGTGTTAGGGTTAGGGTTAGGTTAGGGTTAGGGTTAGAGTTAGGGTTAGGGTTAGGATTAGGGGTTAGGGTTAGGGTTAGGGTTGAGGTTGGTTTTAGGGTTAGGGTTAGGGTTAGGTTTAGGGTTAGGGTTGAGGTTGGTGTTAGGGTTAGTGTTAGGGTTGGTGTTAGGTTTAGGGTTAGGGTTAGGATTAGGGTTAGGGTTAGGGTTAGGGTTAGGGTTAGGGTTGGTGTTAGGTTTAGGGTTAGGGTTAGGGTTAGGGATAGGGTTAGGGGTTAGGTTAGGGTTAGTGTTAGGGTAAGGGTTAGGGTTGGTGTTAGGGTTAGGGTTGGGGTTAGGGTTATGGTTAGGGTTAGGGTTAGAATTAGTGTTAGGGTTAGGGTTAGGGTTAGGGTTAGGGTTAGGGTTAGGTTAGGGTTAGTGTTAGGGTTATGGTTAGAGTTGGTGTTAGGGTTAGGGTTAGGGTTAGTGTTAGGGTTAGGGTTAGAGTTAGGGTTAGTGTTAGAATTAGGGTTTGGGTTAGGGTTAGGGTTGGTGTTAGGTTTAGGATTAGGGTTAGGGTTAGGCTTAGGGGTTAGGTTAAGGTTAGTGTTAGGGTTAGGGTTAGGGTTGGTGTTAGGGTTAGGGTTAGGATTAGGGTTAGGGTTAGGGTTAGGGTTGGTGTTCATCTTAGGGTTAGGGTTAGGGTTAGGGTTGGTGTTAGGTTTAAGGTTAGGGTTAGGGTTAGGGTTAGGGTTAGGGGTTAGGTTAGGGTTAGTGTTAGGGTTACGGTTAGGGTTGGTGTTAGGTTTAGGTTTAGGTTTAGGGTTAGGGTATGGTTGGTGTTAGGTTTAGGGTTAGGGTTAGGGTTAGTGTTAGGGTTAAGGGTTAGGGTTAGGGTTAGGGTTAGGGTTAGTGTTATGGTTAGGTTTAGGGTTAGGTTTAGGGTTAGGTTACCCCGAGCACTACCTCTCGCCCTAGGCCTACGCCTAGCACTACCTCTGGTCCTACCCCTACCCCTGGCCTTACAGCTCCCCCTAACCATAGGCCCACCCCCATCGCTACCCCTAGCCACAGCTCCCACTCCTGGTTTTAGGCCTACTCCGAGGTTTACACCGAAACCCACCCCTTGCCGTTTGCCTACCTCAGCGCTACGCTTACCGCTCCCACTAGCCCTACCTCGGGCCCTAGACCAACGCCCAGTGCTCACTCTAGTCCGAGGCCTAGCACTTGCCCGTCGCCGACCAGTACACCTTGCCCTACCGTTAGTCAGAGCACTAACCCTTGTCCTACGAAATCACCCTGGACCCACCCTTAGCCACACCCTAATCCAGCCCTACATCCGTTCCGACTCCTAGGACTACCCGGAGCCCTTCCGTGACACCTACACCTAGCCCTCGGCCATCCCCTACCACTACCACTAGTCCTAGGCCTAACATGAGCCCTAACCCTAACACTGCACATGGGCCTCTGCCAACCACTAGCCCTTCACCTAACCCTACCCGGAGCACTACGCCTCGCCCTAGGCTTAGGCCTAACACTACCTCTGGTCCTACTCCTACCCCTGGTCCTACAGCTACCCCTCCCATAGGCCCAACTCCATCCCTACCCCTAGCCACAGCTCCCACTCCTGGCCCTAGGCCTACTCCGAGGTTTACCTCGACACCCACCCCTT
>NW_027669072.1:22500-25000 GCF_964194185.1 Rhinolophus hipposideros | reverse complement strand
GGTTGGTGTTAGGGTTAGGGTTAGGGTTTGTGTTAGGTTTAGGGTTACGGTTAGGTTTAGGCTTAGGGGTTAGTTTAGGGTTAGTGTTAGGGTTAGGGTTAGGGTTGGTGTTAGGGGTAGGGTTACATTAGGGTTAGGGTTATAGTTAGGGTTAGGGTTAAAATTAGGGTTAAAGTTAGGGTTAGGGTTAGGGTTAGGGTTAGGTTTAGGTTAGGGTTAGGGTTAGGGTTAGGTTTAGGGTTAGGGGTTAGGCTTAGGGTTAGGGTTAGGGTTGGTGTTAGGGTTAGGGTTAGGGTTAGGGTTAAAGTTGGTGTTAGCTTTAGGGATAGGGTTAGGGTTACGGTTAGGGTTAGGGGTTAGGTTAGGGTTAGTGTTAGGGTTAGGGTTAGGGTTGGTGTTAGGGTTAGATTTAGGGTTAGGGTTAGGGTTAGGGTTAGGATTGGTGTTAGGTTTAGGGTTAGTGTTAGGGTTAAGGTTAGGGTTGGTGTTAGGGTTAGGGTTAGCGTTAGGGTTAGGGTTATGGTTAGGGTTAGGGTTAGAATTAGGGTTAGGGTTAGGGTTAGGGTTAGGGTTGGTGTTAGGTTTAGGGTTAGGGTTAGGGTTAGGGTTAGGGGTTAGATTAGGGTTAGTGTTACGGTTAGGGTTAGGGTTGGTGTTAGGGTTAGGGTTGGGGTTAGGGTTATGGTTAGGGTTAGTGTTAGGGTTAGTGTTAGGGTTATGGTTAGGGTTGGTGTTAGGGTTAGTGTTAGGGTTAGGTTTGGGTTAGTGTTAGGGTTATGGTTAGGGTTGGTGTTAGGGTTAGGGTTAGGTTAGGGGTTGGGTTAGGGTTAGGGTTGAGGTTGGTGTTAGGGTTAGGGTTAGGGTTAGGGTTAGGGTTAGGGTTGAGGTTGGTGTTAGGGTTAGTGTTAGGGTTGGTGTTAGGTTTAGGGTTAGGGTTAGGGTAGGGTTAGGGTTAGGGTTAGGGTTAGGGTTTGTGTTAGGTTTAGGGTTAGGGTTAGGGTTAGGGTTAGGGTTAGGGGTTAGGTTAGGGTTAGTGTTAGGGTAAGGGTTAGGGTTGGTGTTAGGGTTAGGGTTGGGGTTAGGGTTATGGTTAGGGTTAGGGTTAGAATTAGAGTTAGGGTTAGGGTTAGGGTTAGGGTTAGGGTTAGGGATTAGGGTTAGCGATTAGGGTTAGTGTTAGTGTTAGGGTTAGGGTTATGGTTAGGGTTAGTGTTAGGGTTAGTGTTAGGGTTAGGTTAGGGTTGGTGTTAGGGTTAGGGTTGGGGTTAGGGTTATGGTTAGGGTTAGGGTTAGAATTAGAGTTAGGGTTAGGGTTAGGGTTAGGGTTAGGGTTAGGGATTAGGGTTAGGGATTAGGGTTAGTGTTAGTGTTAGGGTTAGGGTTATGGTTAGGGTTAGTGTTAGGGTTAGTGTTAGGGTTAGGTTAGGGTTAGTGTTAGGGTAAGGGTTAGGGTTGGTGTTAGGGTTAGGGTTGGGGTTAGGGTTATGGTTAGGGTTAGGGTTAGAATTAGAGTTAGGGTTAGGGTTAGGGTTAGGGGTTAGGGTTAGGGATTAGGGTTAGGGATTAGGGTTAGTGTTAGTGTTAGGGTTAGGGTTAGGGTTAGGTTAGGGTTAGGGTTAGAGTTAGGGTTAGGGTTAGGATTAGGGGTTAGGGTTAGGGTTAGGGTTGAGGTTGGTGTTAGGGTTAGGGTTAGGGTTAGGTTTAGGGTTAGGGTTGAGGTTGGTGTTAGGGTTAGTGTTAGGGTTGGTGTTAGGTTTAGGGTTAGGGTTAGGATTAGGGTTAGGGTTAGGGTTAGGGTTAGGGTTAGGGTTGGTGTTAGGTTTAGGGTTAGGGTTAGGGTTAGGGTTAGGGTTAGGGGTTAGGTTAGGGTTAGTGTTAGGGTAAGGGTTAGGGTTGGTGTTAGGGTTAGGGTTGGGGTTAGGGTTATGGTTAGGGTTAGGGTTAGAATTAGTGTTAGGGTTAGGGTTAGGGTTAGGGTTATGGTTAGGGTTAGGTTAGGGTTAGTGTTAGGGTTATGGTTAGGGTTGGTGTTAGGGTTAGGGTTAGGGTTAGTGTTAGGGTTAGGGTTAGAGTTAGGGTTAGTGTTAGAATTAGGGTTTGGGTTAGGGTTAGGGTTGGTGTTAGAGTTAGGGTTAGGTTAGGGTTACGGTTAGGGTTAGGGTTAGGGGTTAGGGTTAGGGTTAGGGTTGAGGTTGGTGTTAGGGTTAGGGTTAGGGTTAGGGTTAGGTTTAGGGTTAGGGTTGAGGTTGGTGTTAGGGTTAGGGTTAGGGTTGGTGTTAGGTTTAGGATTAGGGTTAGGGTTAGGCTTAGGGTTTAGGTTAAGGTTAGTGTTAGGGTTAGGGTTAGGGTTGGTGTTAGGGTTAGGGTTAGGATTAGGGTTAGGGTTAGGGTTAGGGTTGGTGTTCATCTTAGGGTTAGGGTTAGGGTTAGGGTTGGTGTTAGGTTTAAGGTTAGGGTTAGGGTTAGGGTTAGGGTTAGGGGTTAGGTTAGGGTTAGTGTT
>NW_027669073.1:10000-12500 GCF_964194185.1 Rhinolophus hipposideros | reverse complement strand
AACCCTAACCCTAACCTAACCCCTAACCCTAACCCAAACCCTAACCCTAACCCTAAACCTAACACCAACCCCAACCCTAACCCTAACCCTAACCCTAACACCAACCCTAACCCTAACCCTAACCCTAACCCCTAATCCTATCCCTAACCCTAACCCTAACCCTAACCTTAAGCTAACCCTAACCCTAACACCAACCCTAACCCTAACCTTAACTCTAACCTAACCCTAACGTAACCCTAACCCTAACACCAACCCTAACCCTAAACCTAACCTTAATTCTAACCCTAACCCTAACCCTAACCCTAACCCTAACACCAACCCTAACCGTAACCCTAACCCTAACCCTAAACCTAACACCAACCCTAACCCTAACTCTAACCCTAACACTAACCCCTAACCCTAACCCTAATCCCTAACCCTAACCCTAACCCTAACCCTAACCCTAAACCTAACACCAACCCTAACCCTAAACCTAACCCTAACCCTCATTCTAACCCTAACCCTAACAAGGGCAAGGTGTACAGGTCCGCGACGGTCTAGTTCTAGGCCTCGGACTAGAGGGAGCCATGGGCGTTGGTCTAGGCCTGAGCTAGGGCTAGTGGGAGCGGTAGGCGAAGCGCTGGGGTAGGCATAGGGCAAGGGGTGGGTGTCGAGGTAAACCTCGGTGTAGGCCTAGGGCCAGGAGTGGGAGCTGTGGCTAGGGGTAGGGATGGGGTGGGCCTATGGGTAGGGGAGCTGTAGGGCCAGGGGTAGAGGTAGGACCAGAGGTAGTGTTAGGCGTAGGCCTAGGGCGAGGGGTAGTGCACGGGGTAGGGTTAGGTGAAGGGCTAGTGGTTGGCAGAGGCCCACGGGCAGTGTTATGGTTAGGGCTCATGTTAGGCCTATGACTAGTGGTAGTGGTAGGGGTTGGCCGAGGGCTAGGGGTAGGAGTCACAGGAGGGCTCCGGGTAGTCCTTGGAATCGGAACGGGTGTAGGACTGGATTAGGGTGTTGTAAGTGTGGGTCCAGGATGATTTCGTAGAACACGGGTTAGTGCTCTGGCTAACGGTAGAGCAAGTTGTACTGGTCAGCGTCGGGCACGTGGTAGGCCTTGGACTAGAGGAAGCACTGGGCGTTGGCATAGGGCCCAAGCTAGATTTTTGCGAGCAGTAGGCGTAGCACTGGGGTAGGCACAGGGCAAGGAGTGGGTGTCGGGGTAAACCTCAAAGTAGGCTTTGGGCCAGGAGTAAGAGTTATGCCTAGGGGTAAGGATGGGGGTGGGCCTATGGTTAGGGGGAGCTGTAGGAGCCAGGGGTAGGAGTAGGACCAGAGATAGTGCTAGGCGTAGGCCTAGGGTGAGGGGTAGTGCTCGGGGTAACCTAATCCTAACCCTAACCCTAACTCTAACCCTAACCCTAACCCAAACACTAACCCTAACACTAATCCCTAACCCTAACCCTAAGCCTAAAACTAAACCTAACACCAACCCTAACCCTAACCCTAACCCTAACCCTAATTCTAAGCCTAACCCTAACTCTAACCCTAACCCTAACCCTAACCCTAACCCTAATCCCTAACCCTAACCCTAACCCTAAACCTAAACCTAACACCAACCCTAACCCTAATCCTAACCCTAACCCTAATTCTAACCCTAACCCTAACCCTAAGCTAACCCCTAACCCTAACCCAAACACTAACCCTAACCCTAAACCTAACACCAAACCCAACCCTAAACCTAACCCTAACCCTAACACCAACCCTAACCCTAACCCTAACCCTAACCCCTAATCCTATCCCTAACACTAACCCTAACCCGAACTCTAACCCTAACACCAACCCTAACCCTAACCCTAACCCTAACCCTAATTCTAACCCTAACCCTAACCCTAACCCTAACCCTAACCCTAACGCTAACCCTAACACCAACCCTAACCCTAACCCTAACCCTAACCCTAATTCTAACCCTAACCCTAACCCTAACCCTAACCCTAACCCTAACACCAACCCTAACCCTAAGCCTAACCCTAACCCTAACCCTAATTCTAACCCCTAACCCTAACCCTAAACCTAACCCTAACCCTAACACCAACTCTAACCCTAACCCTAACCCTAACCCCTAAACCTAACCCTAATCCTAACCTAACCCTAACCCTAACCCTAACATAACCCTAACCCTAACCCTAACACTAACCCTAACCCTAATCCCTAACCCTAACCCTAACCCTAACCCTAAACCTAACACCAACCCTAACCCTAATCCTAACCCTAACCCTAATTATAACCCTAACCCTAACCCTAACCTTAACCCCTAACCCTAACCCTAACCCTAACCTAACCCTTACCCTATCACCAACCCTAACCCTAACCCTAATACTAACCCTAACCCTAACCCTAACCATAACCCTAACCCTAACACCAACCCTAACCCTAACCCTAACCCTAACCCTAATTCTAACCCTAACCCTAACCCTAACCCTAACCCTAACCCTAACACCAACCCTAACCCTAACCCTAATCCTAA
>NW_027669073.1:2500-5000 GCF_964194185.1 Rhinolophus hipposideros | reverse complement strand
CAACCCTAACTCTAATACTAACCCTAACCCGAACCCTAACCATAACCCTAACCCTAACACCAACCCTAACCCTAACCCTATCCCTAAACCTAACACCAACCCTAACCCTAACTCTAACCCTAACCCTAATCCTAACCCTAACACCAACCCTAACCCTAACCCTAACCCTAAACCTAAACCCTAACCCTAAACCTAACCCTAATCCTAACCCTAACCCAAATCTAACCCTAACATAACCCTAACCCTAACCCTAACACTAACCCTAACCCTAATCCCTAACCCTAACCCTAACCCTAACCCTAAACCTAACACCAACCCTAACCCTAATCCTAACCCTAACCCTAATTATAACCCTAACCCTAACCCTAACCCTAACCCTAACCCTAACCTTAACCCCTAACCCTAACCCTAACCCTAACCCTAAACCTAACACCAACCCTAAACCTAATCCTAACCCTAACCCTAATTCTAACCCTAACCCTAACCCTAACCCTAACCCTAACCTAACCCCTAACCCTAACCCAAACCCTAACCCTAACCCTAAACCTAACACCAACCCCAACCCTAACCCTAACCCTAACCCTAACACCAACCCTAACCCTAACCCTAACCCTAACCCCTAATCCTATCCCTAACCCTAACCCTAACCCTAATTTTAAGCTAACCCTAACCCTAACACCAACCCTAACCCTAACCCTAACCCTAACCTAACCCTAACGTAACCCTTACCCTAACACCAACCCTAACCCTAAACCTAACCCTAATTCTAACCCTAACCCTAACCCTAACCCTAACCCTAACACCAACCCTAACCGTAACCCTAACCCTAACCCTAAACCTAACACCAACCCTAACCCTAACTCTAACCCTAACACTAACCCCTAACCCTAACCCTAATCCCTAACCCTAACCCTAACCCTAACCCTAACCCTAAACCTAACACCAACCCTAACCCTAAACCTAACCCTAACCCTCACCCTAACCCTAACCCTAACAAGGGCAAGGTGTACAGGTCCGCGACGGGCTAGTTCTAGGCCTCGGACTAGAGGGAGCCATGGGCGTTGGTCTAGGCCTGAGCTAGGGCTAGTGGGAGCGGTAGGCGAAGCGCTGGGGTAGGCATAGGGCAAGGGGTGGGTGTCGAGGTAAACCTCGGTGTAGACCTAGGGCCAGGAGTGGAGCTGTGGCTAGGGGTAGGGATGGGGTGGGCCTATGGGTAGGGGAGCTGTAGGGCCAGGGGTAGAGGTAGGAACAGAGGTAGTGTTAGGCGTAGGCCTAGGGCGAGGGGTAGTGCACGGGGTAGGGTTAGGTGAAGGGCTAGTGGTTGGCAGAAACCCACGGGCAGTGTTATGGTTAGGGCTCATGTTAGGCCTATGACTAGTGGTAGTGGTAGGGGTTGGCCGAGGGCTAGGGGTAGGAGTCACAGGAGGGCTCCGGGTAGTCCTTGGAATCGGAACGGGTGTAGGACTGGATTAGGGTGTTGTAAGTGTGGGTCCAGGATGATTTCGTAGAACACGGGTTAGTGCTCTGGCTAACGGTAGAGCAAGTTGTACTGGTCAGCGTCGGGCACGTGGTAGGCCTTGGACTAGAGGAAGCACTGGGCGTTGGTATAGGGCCCAAGCTAGATTTTTGCGAGCAGTAGGCGTAGCACTGGGGTAGGCACAGGGCAAGGAGTGGGTGTCGGGGTAAACCTCAAAGTAGGCTTTGGGCCAGGAGTAAGAGTTATGCCTAGGGGTAAGGATAGGGGTGGGCCTATGGTTAGGGGGAGCTGTAGGGCCAGGGGTAGGAGTAGGACCAGAGATAGTGCTAGGCGTAGGCCTAGGGTGAGGGGTAGTGCTCGGGGTAACCTAATCCTAACCCTAACCCTAACTCTAACCCTAACCCTAACCCAAACACTAACCCTAACACTAATCCCTAACCCTAACCCTAAGCCTAAAACTAAACCTAACACCAACCCTAACCCTAACCCTAACCCTAACCCTAATTCTAAGCCTAACCCTAACTCTAACCCTAACCCTAACCCTAACCCTAACCCTAACCCTAACCCTAACCCTAATCCCTAACCCTAACCCTAACCCTAAACCTAAACCTAACACCAACCGTAACCCTAATCCTAACCCTAACCCTAATTCTAACCCTAACCCTAACCCTAACCTAACCCCTAACCCTAACCCAAACACTAACCCTAACCCTAAACCTAACACCAACCCTAACCCTAACCTTAACACCAACCCTAACCCTAACCCTAACCCTAACCCTAACACTAACCCTTACCCTAATCCCTAACCCTAACCCTAACCCTAACACCAACCCTAACACTAACCCTAACACTAACCCTAACCTAACCCCTAACCCTAACCCTAACCCTAACCCAAACCTAACACCAACCCCAACCTAACCCTAACCCTAACCCTAACACCAACCCTAACCCTAACCCTAACCTTAACCCCTAACCCTAACCCTAACCCTAACCTAACCCTAACCCTATCACCAACCCTAACCC
>NW_027669074.1:15000-17500 GCF_964194185.1 Rhinolophus hipposideros | reverse complement strand
CTAACCCTAAACCTAACACCAACCCTAACCCTAAACCTAACCCTAACCCTAACCCTAACCCTAACCCAAATAAGGGCAAGGTGTACTGGTCTGCCACGGGCAAGTTCTAGGGCTCGGATTAGAGAGAGCCATGCGCGTTGGTCTAGAACCCGAGCTAGGGCTAGTGGGACTAGTAGGCGTAGCGCTGTGGTAGGCATAGGGCAAGGGGTGGGTGTCGAGGTAAACCTCGGAGTAGGCCTAGGGCCAGGAGTGGGAGCTGTGGCTAGGGGTAAGGATGGGGGTGGGCCTATGGGTAGGGGGAGCTGTAGGGCCAGGGGTAGGAGTAGGACCAGAGGTAGTGTTAGGCGTAAGCCTAGGGCGAGGCGTAGTGCTCGGGGTAGTGTTAGGTGAAGGGCTAGAGGTTGGCAGAGTCCCACGGGCAATGTTAGGGTTTGGGGTCATGTTAGGCCTAGGACTAGTGGTAGTGGTAGGGGTTGGCCGAGGGCTAGGCGTAGGTGTCACAGAAGGGCTCCGGGTAGACCTAGGACACGGAACGAGTGTAGGGCTGGATTAGGGTGTGGTAAGTGTGGGTCCAGGGTGATTTCATAAAACACGGGTTAGTGCTCTGGCTAATAGTAGGGCAAGGTGTACTGGTCAGCGTCATGCAAGTGGTAAGCCTCGGACTAGAGGGAGCACTGGGCGTTGGGTAGGGCCCGAGGTAGGGCTAGTGGGAGCGGTAGGCGTAGCGCTGAAGTAGGCAAAGGGCAACGGGTGGGTGTCGGGGTAAACCTCGGAGTAGGCCTAGGACCAGGAGTGGGAGCTGTGCCTAGGGGTAGGGATGGGGGTGGGCCTATGATTAGGGGGGGCTGTAGGGCCAGGGGTAGGGGGAGGACCAGAGGTAGTGCTGGGCGTAGGCCTAGGGAGAGGGGTATTGCTCGGGGTAACTTGACTTTAACCCTAACCCTAACCCTAACCCTAAGCCTAACCCTAACCTAACCCTAACCCTAACACCAACCCTAACCCTAAACCTAACCCTAACACTAACCCTAACCCTAACCCTAACCCTAACCCTAACCCTAACCTAACCCTAACCCTAACACCAAACCTAACCCTAACCCTAACCCTAACCCTAACCCTAAACCTAACCCCAACCCTAACCCTAACCCTAATCCTAACCCTAAACCTAACACCAACCCTAACCCTAACTCTAACCCTAAACCCTAACCCTAACCCTAACCCTAACCCTAAACCTAACACCAACCCTAACCGTAACCCTAACACTAACCCTAACCTTACCCCTAACTTTACCCCTAACCCTGAACCTAACCCTAAACCTAACACCAAACCTAACCCTAACCCTAACCCTAACCTTAACACCAACCCTAACCCTAACACTAACCCTAACCCCTAACCCTAACCCTAACCCTAACCTAACCCTAACCATAACACCAACCCTAACCCTAACCCTAACCCTAACCCTAATTCTAACTGTAACCCTAAATCTAACCCTAACCTTAACCCTAACCCTAACCTAACCCTAACCCTAAAACCAACCCTAACCCTAACCCTAACCCTAACTCTAATTCTAACAATAACGCTAACTCTAACCCTAACCCTAACACTAACCCTAACCCTAACCCTAACACCAACCCTAACACTAACCCTAAAGCTAACCCTAACCCTAACCCTAACCTAACCCTAACCCTAACACCAACCCTAACTCTAAACCTAACACAAACCCTAACCCTAACCCTAACCCTAACCCTAACCCATATAAGGGAAAGGTGTACTGGTCAGCGACGGGCAAGTTCTAGGCCTCGGACTAGAGGGAGCCATGCGCGTTGGTCTAGAGCCCGAGCTAGGGCAAGTGGGAGTAGTAGGCGTAGCGCTGGGGTAGGCATAGGGCAAGGGGTGAGTGTCGAGGTAAACCTCGGGGTTGGCCTAGGGCAAGGAGTGGGAGCTGTGGCTAGGGGTAGGCATGGGGGTGGGCCTATGGGTAGGGGGAGCTGTAGGGCCTGGGGTAGGAATAGGACCAGTGGTAGTTTTAGGCGTAAGGCTAGGGCGAGGCGTAGTGCTCGGTGTAGGGTTAGGTGAAGGGCTAGTGGTTGGCAGAGGTCCATGGGCAGTGTTAGGGTTAGGGCTCATGTTAGGCCTAGGACTAGTGGTAGTGGTAGGGGATGGCCGAGGGCTAGGGGTAGGTGTCACGGGAGGGCTCCGGGTAGTCCTAGGACTCGGAACGGATGTAGGGCTGGATTAGGGTGTGGCTAAGAGTGGGTCCAGGGTGATTTCCTAGGACCAGGGTTAGTGCTCTGACTAACGGTAGGGCAAGGTGTAGTGGTCGGCGACGGGCAAGTGCTAGGCCTCGGACTAGAGTGAGCACTGGGCGTTGGTCTAGGGCCCGAGGTAGGGCTAGTGGGAGCGGTAGGCGTAGCGCTGGGGTAGGCAAACAACAAGGGGTGGGTGTCGGTGTAAACCTCAAAGTAGGCCTAGGACCAGGAGTGGGAGCTGTGGCTAGGGGTAG
>NW_027669075.1:70000-79666 GCF_964194185.1 Rhinolophus hipposideros | reverse complement strand
TAACCCTAACCCTAACACCAACCCTAACCCTAACCCTAACACTAATCCTAACCTAACCCCTAACCCTAACCCTAACCCTAACCCTAACACCAACCCTAACCCAAACCCTAACCCTAACCCTAAACCTAAACCCTAACCCTAACCCTAATCCTAACCCTAACCCTAACACCAACCCTAACACTAACCCTAACACTAACCCTAACCTAACTTCTAACCCTAACCTAACCCTAACCCTAACCCTAAACCTAACACCAACCCCAACCCTAAACCTAACCCTAACCCAACACCAACCCTAACCCTAACCCTAACCCTAACCCCTAACCCTAACCCTAACCCTAACCTAACCCTAACCCTAGCACCAACCCTAACCCTAACCCTAACCCTAATTCTAACCATAACCCTAACCCTAACCCTAACACTAACCCTAACACCAACCCTAACCCTAACCCTAACCCTAAACCCTAACACCAACCCTAACCCTAACCCTAACCCTAAACCTAACACCAACCGCAACCCTAACCCTAACCCCAACCCTAACACCAACCCTAACCCTAACCCTAACCCTAACCCCTAACCTTAACCCTAACACTAACCCTATCACCACCCTAACCCTAACGTTAACCCTAACCTAAACCTAAATCTAACACCAACCCTAACCCTAACCCTAACCCTAACCCTAACCCTAGTCCTAACACTAACCCTAACCCTAACCCAAACACTCAACCTAACACCAACCCTAACCCTAACCCTAACCCTAATTCTAAACCTAACCCTAACCCTAACCCTAACCCTAACCCTAACACTAACCCTAACCCTTACCCCTAACCCTAACCCTAACTCTAACCCTAATCCTAACACTAACCCTAACCCTAACCCTAACCCTAATTCTAACACTAACCCTAACCCTAACCCTAACCCTAACCCTAACACCAACCCTAACCCTAACCCTAACACTAACCCTAACCTAACCCCTAATCCTAACCCTAAACCTAACCCTAACCCTAACACCAACCCTAACCCTAACCCTAACCCTAACACCAACCCTAACCCTAACCCTAACCCTAACCCTAAACCTAACACCAACCCTAACCCTAACCCTAACCCTAACCCTAATCCTAACACTAACCCTAACCCTAACCCTAACCCTAACCCTAAACCTAACCCTAAACCTAAACCTAACACCAACCCTAACCCTAACCCTAACCCTAACCCTAATTCTAACCCTAACCCTAACCCTAACCCTAACCCTAACCCTAACCCTAACACCAACCGTAACCCTAACCCTAACCCTAACCTAACCCTAACCCTAACACCAACCCTAACCCTAAACCTAACCCTAATTCTAACCCTAACCCTAACCCTAACCCTAAACCTAACACCAACCCTAACCCTAACTCTAAACCTAACCCTAAGCCTAACCCTAACACCAACCCTAACTCTAACCCTAAACCTAAACCCTAACCCTAACCCTAATCCTAACCCTAACCCTAACACCAACCCTAACACTAACCCTAACATAACCACTAACCCTAACCCTAACCCTAATTCTAAACCTAACACCAACCCCAACCCTAACCCTAACCCTAACCCTAACACCAACCCTAACTCTAACCCTAACCCTAACCCCTAACCCTAACCCTAACCCTAACCCTATCCCTAACCTTAACCTAACCCTAACCCTAACACCAACCCTAACCCTAACCCTAACACTAATTCTAACTCTAACACTAACCCTAACCCTAAACCTAACCCTAACACCAACCCTAACCCTAACTTTAACCCTAAACCTAACCCCTAACCCTAACCCTAACCCTAACCCTCACCCTAACCTTAACCTAACCCTAACCCTAACACCAACCCTAACCCTAACCCTAACCCTAACCCTAATTCTAAACATAACACTAACCCTAACCCTAAACCTAACCCTAACACCAAACCTAACCCTAACACTAACCCTAACCCGAACCCTAACCCTAACCCTAAACCTAACACCAACACTAACCCTAACCTTAACCCTAACCCTAATCCTAACACTAACCCTAACCCTAACCCTAACCCTAAACCTAACCCTAAAACTAACCCTAAACCTAACACCAACCCTAACCCTAACCCTATCCCTAATTCTAACCCTAACCCTAACCCTAACCCTAACCCTAACACCAACCCTAACCCTAACCCTAACACTAATCCTAACCTAACCCCTAACCCTAACACTAACCCTAACCCTAACACCAACCCTAACCCAAACCCTAACCCTAACCCTAAACCTAAACCCTAACCCTAACCCTAATCCTAACCCTAACCCTAACACCAACCCTAACACTAACCCTAACACTAACCCTAACCTAACTTCTAACCCTAACCCTAACCCTAACCCTAACCCTAAACCTAACACCAACCCCAACCCTAAACCTAACCCTAACCCTAACACCAACCCTAACCCTAACCCTAACCCTAACCCCTAACCCTAACCCTAACCCTAACCTAACCCTAACCCTAGCACCAACCCTAACCCTAACCCTAACCCTAATTCTAACCATAACCCTAACCCTAACCCTAACACTAACCCTAACACCAACCCTAACCCTAACCCTAACCCTAAACCTAACACCAACCCTAACCCTAACCCTAACCCTAAACCTAACACCAACCGCAACCCTAACCCTAACCCTAACCCTAACACCAACCCTAACCCTAACCCTAACCCTAACCCCTAACCTTAACCCTAACACTAACCCTATCACCAACCCTAACCCTAACCTTAACCCTAACCTAAACCTAAATCTAACACCAACCCTAACCCTAACCCTAACCCTAACCCTAACCCTAGTCCTAACACTAACCCTAACCCTAACCCAAACACTCAACCTAACACCAACCCTAACCCTAACCCTAACCCTAATTCTAAACCTAACCCTAACCCTAACCCTAACCCTAACCCTAACACTAACCCTAACCCTTATCCCTAACCCTAACCCTAACTCTAACCCTAATCCTAACACTAACCCTAACCCTAACCCTAACCCTAATTCTAACACTAACCCTAACCCTAACCCTAACCCTAACCCTAACACCAACCCTAACCCTAACCCTAACACTAACCCTAACCTAACCCCTAATCCTAACCCTAAACCTAACCCTAACCCTAACACCAACCCTAACCCTAACCCTAACCCTAACACCAACCCTAACCCTAACCCTAACCCTAACCCTAAACCTAACACCAACCCTAACCCTAACCCTAACCCTAACCCTAATCCTAACACTAACCCTAACCCTAACCCTAACCCTAACCCTAAACCTAACCCTAAACCTAAACCTAACACCAACCCTAACCCTAACCCTAACCCTAACCCTAATTCTAACCCTAACCCTAACCCTAACCCTAACCCTAACCCTAACCCTAACACCAACCGTAACCCTAACCCTAACCCTAACCTAACCCTAACCCTAACACCAACCCTAACCCTAAACCTAACCCTAATTCTAACCCTAACCCTAACCCTAACCCTAAACCTAACACCAACCCTAACCCTAACTCTAAACCTAACCCTAAGCCTAACCCTAACACCAACCCTAACTCTAACCCTAAACCTAAACCCTAACCCTAACCCTAATCCTAACCCTAACCCTAACACCAACCCTAACACTAACCCTAACATAACCCCTAACCCTAACCCTAACTCTAACCCTAAACCTAACACCAACCCCAACCCTAACCCTAACCCTAACCCTAACACCAACAATAACTCTAACCCTAACCCTAACCCCTAACCCTAACCCTAACCCTAACCCTATCCCTAACCTTAACCTAACCCTAACCCTAACACCAACCCTAACCCTAACCCTAACACTAATTCTAACTCTAACACTAACCCTAACCCTAAACCTAACCCTAACACCAACCCTAACCCTAACTTTAACCCTAAACCTAACCCCTAACCCTAACCCTAACCCTAACCCTCACCCTAACCTTAACCTAACCCTAACCCTAACACCAACCCTAACCCTAACCCTAACCCTAACCCTAATTCTAAACATAACACTAACCCTAACCCTAAACCTAACCCTAACACCAACCCTAACCCTAACCCTAACCCTAACCCGAACCCTAACCCTAACCCTAAACCTAACACCAACACTAACCCTAACCTTAACCCTAACCCTAATCCTAACACTAACCCTAACCCTAACCCTAACCCTAAACCTAACCCTAAAACTAACCCTAAACCTAACACCAACCCTAACCCTAACCCTATCCCTAATTCTAACCCTAACCCTAACCCTAACCCTAACCCTAACACCAACCCTAACCCTAACCCTAACACTAATCCTAACCTAACCCCTAACCCTAACCCTAACCCTAACCCTAACACCAACCCTAACCCAAACCCTAACCCTAACCCTAAACCTAAACCCTAACCCTAACCCTAATCCTAACCCTAACCCTAACACCAACCCTAACACTAACCCTAACACTAACCCTAACCTAACTTCTAAACCTAACCCTAACCCTAACCCTAACCCTAACCCTAAACCTAACACCAACCCCAACCCTAAACCTAACCCTAACCCTAACCCCTAATCCTAACCCTAACCCTATCCTAACCCTAACCCTAGCACCAACCCTAACCCTAACCCTAACCCTAATTCTAACCATAACCCTAACCCTAACCCTAACACTAACCCTAACACCAACCCTAACCCTAACCCTAACCCTAAACCTAACACCAACCCTAACCCTAACTCTAACCCTAACCCTAATCCTAACCCTAACACCAACCCTAACCCTAACCCTAAACCTAAACCGTAACCCTAACCCTAATCCTAACCCTAACCCTAACACCAACCCTAACACTAACCCTAACCTAACCCCTAACCCTAACCCTAACCCTAACCCTAAACCTAACACCAACCGCAACCCTAACCCTAACCCTAACCCTAACACCAACCCTAACCCTAACCCTACCCCTAACCCCTAACCCTAAACCTAACACTAACCCTATCACCAACCCTAACCCTAACCTTAAACCTAACCTAAACCTAAATCTAACACCAACCCTAACCCTAACCCTAACCCTAACCCTAACCCTAATCCTAACACTAACCCTAACCCTAACCCAAACCCTAAACCTAACACCAACCCTCACCCTAACCCTAACCCTAATTCTAAACCTAACCCTAACCCTAACCCTAACCCTAACCCTAACACTAACCCTAACCCTTATCCCTAACCCTAACCCTAACCCTAACCCTAAACCTAACACCAACCATAACCCTAACACTTACCCTAACCCTAATTCTAACCCTAACCCTAACCCTAACCCTAACCCTAACCCTAACACCAACCCTAACACTAACCCTAACACTAACCCTAACCTAACCCCTAACCCTATCCCTAACCCTAACCCTAACCCTAAACCTAACAGCAACCCTAAACCTAACCCTAACCCTAACCCTAACACCAACCCTAACCCTAACCCTAAACCTAACCCCTAACCCTAACCCTAACCCTAACCCTAACCCTAACCCTAACCCTAACCTAACCCTAACCCTAACACCAACCCTGACCCTAACCCTAACCCTAATTCTTTCCCTAACCCTAACCCTAACCCTAAACCTAACCCTATCACCAACCCTAACCCTAACCTTAACCCTAACTCTAACCCTAAATCTAACACCAACCCTAACCCTAACCCTAACCCTAACCCTAATCTTAACACTAACCCTAAACCTAACCCTAAACCTAACCCTAACCCTAACCCTAAACCTAACACCAACCCTAACCCTAACCCTAACCCTAACCCTAACCCTAATTCTAACCCTAACCATAACCCTAAGCCTAACCCTAACCCTAACCCTAAAACCAACCCTAACCCTAACGCTAACACTAACCCTAACCTAACCCCTAACCCTAACCCTAACCATAACCCTAAACCTAACCCTAACACAAACCCTAACCCTAACCCTAACCCTAATTCTAACCATAACCCTAACCCTAACCCTAAACCTAACACCAACCCTAACCCTAACCCTAACCCTAACACCAAACCTAACCCTAACCCTAACCCTAACCCCTAACCTTAACCATAACCCTAACACTAACCCTAACCCTAATCCCTAACCCTAACCCTAACCCTAAACCTAACCCTAAACCTAACACCAACCCTAACCCTAACCGTAACCCTAACCCTAACACTAACCGTAACCTAACACCTAACCCTAACCCTAACCCTAACCCTAACACTAACCCGAACCCTAATCCATAACCCTAACCCTAACGCTAACCCTAAACCTAACACCAACCATAACCCTAACCCTAACCCTAACCCTAATTCTAACCCTAACCCTAACCCCAACCCTAACCCTAATCCAAACCCTAACACCAACCCTAACACTAACCCTAACACTAACCCTAACCTAACCCAAAACCCTATCCCTAACCCTAACCCTAACCCTAAACCTAACACCAACCCTAACCCTAACCCAAACCCTAACCCTAACACCAACCCTAACCCTAACCCTAAACCTAACCCCTAACCCTAACCCTAAACCTAACCCTAACCTAACCCTAACCCTAACACCAACCCTAACCCTAACCCTAACCCTAACGCTAATTCTAACCCTAACCCTAACCCTAACCCTAAACCTAACCGTATCACCAACCCTAAACCTAACCTTAACCCTAACCCTAACCCTAAATCTAACACCAACCCTAACCCTAACCCTAACCCTAACCCTAATCCTAACACTAACCCTAACCCTAACCCTAACCCTAAACCTAACCCTAACCCTAAATCTAAACCTAACACCAACCCTAACCCTAACCCTAACCCTAATCCTAACCCTAATTCTAACCCTAACCATAACCCTAAACCTAACCCTAACCCTAACCCTAAAATCAACCCTAACCCTAACCCTAACACTAACCCTAACCTAACCCTTAACCCTAACCCTAACCATAACCCTAACCCTAACCCTTACACCAACACTAACCCTAACCCTAACCCTAATTCTAACCCTAATCCTAACCCTAACCCTAACCCTAACCCTAACACCAACCCTAACCCTAACACCAACCCTAACCCTAACCCTAATTCTAACCCTAACACTAAACCTAACCCTAATCCTAACCCTAACAACAACCCTAACCCGAACCCTAACCCTAACCCTAAACCTAACACCAACCCTAAGCGTAACCCTAACCCTAACCCTAACACCAACCCTAACCCTAACCCTAACCTTAACCACTAACCCTAACCCTAACCCTAACCCTAACCTAACCCTAACCCTAACACCAACCCTAACCCTAACCCTAACCCTAACCCTAATTCTAACCCTAACCCTAACCCTAAACCTAACCCTAACAACAACCCTAACCCTAACACTAACCCTAACCCTAACCCTAAGCCTAACACCAACCCTAACCCTAACCCTAACCCTAAACCTAACCCTAACAAGGGCAAGGTGTACTGGTAAGCGACGGGCTAGTTCTAGGCCTCGGACTAGAGGAAGCCATGGGCGTTGGTCTGTGTTAGGCGTAGGCCTAGAACGAGGGGTAGTGCTTGGGGTAGGGTTAGGTGAAGAGCTAGTGGTTGGCAGAGGCTCACGGGCAGTGTTATGGTTAGGGCACATGTTAGGCCTAGGACTAGTGGTAGTGGTAGGGGTTGGCCGAGGGCTAGGGGTAGGTGTCACGGGAGGGCTCCGGGTAGTCCTAGGAATCGGAACGGATGTAGGGCTGGATTAGGGTGTGGCTAAGGGTGAGTCCAGGGTGATTTTGTAGGACACGGGTTAGTGCTCTGGCTAACGGTAGGGCAAGGTGTACTGGTCGGCTCCGGGCAAGTGCTTGGCCTCGTAATAGAGTGAGCACTGGGTGTTGGTCTAAGGCCCGAGGTAGGACTAGTAAAAGTGGTAGGCGTAGCCTTGGGGTAGGCATAGGGCAAGGGGTAGGTGTCGGGGTAAACCTCGGAGTAGGCTTTGGGCCAGGATTTAGAGTTGTGGCTAGGGGTAGGGATGGGGGTGGGCTTATGGGTAGGGGGAGCTGTAGGGCCAGAGGTAGGGGTAGGACCAGAGGTAGTTCTAGGCGTAGGCCTAGGGAGAGGGTTAGTGCTCGGGGTAACCTAACTTTAACCCTAAACCTAACCCTAACGCCTAACCCTAACCCTAACCCTAACCCTAACCCTAACCCTAACCCTAATCCCTAACCCTAACCCTAACCCTAACCCTAACCCTAACCATAAACCTAACACCAACCCTAACCCTAACCCTAAACCTAACCCTAATTCTAACCCTAACCCTAACCCTAACCCTAACTTTAACACCAACCCTAACACTAACCCTAATACTAACCCTAACCTAACCCCTAACCCTAACCCTAACCCTAACCCTAACCCTAAACCTAACACCAAACCTAACCCTAACCCTAACCCTAACCCTAACACCAACCCTAATCCTAACCTTAAACCTAAACCCTAACCCTAACACTAACCCTAACCCTAACCCTAACCCTAACCTAACCCTATCCCTAACACCAACCCTAACCCTAACCCTAACCCTAACCCTAATTCTAAACCTAACCCTAACCCTAACCCTAAACCTAACCCTATCACCAACCCTAACCCTAACCTTAACCCTAACCTAACCCTAAATCTAACACCAACCCTAACCCTAACCTTAACCCTAACCCTAACGCTAACCCTAATCCTAACACTAACCCTAACCCTAACCCTAACCCTAAACCTAACCCTAACCCTAACCCTAAACCTAACACCAACACTAACCCTAACCCTAACCCTAATTCTAACCCTAACCCTAACCCTAACCCTAACCCTAACCCTAACCCTAACACTAACCCTAACCCTAATCCCTAACCCTAACCCTAACCCTAACCCTAAACCTACCACCAACCATAACCCTAACCATAACCCTAACCCTAATTCTAACCCTAACCCTAACCCTAACCCTAACCCTAACACCAACCCTAACACTAACCCTAACACTAACCCTAACCTAACCCCTAACCCTATCCCTAACACTAACCCTAACCCTAAAACTAACACCAACCCTAACCCTAACCCTAACCCTAACCTTAACACCAACCCTAACCCTAACCCTAAACCTAACCCCTAACCCTAACCCTAACCCTAACACTAACCCTAACCCTAACCTAACCCTAACCCTAACACCAACCCTAACCCTAACCCTAACCCTAACCCTAATTCTAACCCTAACCCTAACCCTAAACCTAAACCTAACCCTATCACCAACCCTAACCCTAACCCTAAACCTAACCCCTAACCCTAACCCTAACCCTAACCCTAACCCTAACCCTAACCCTAACCTAACCCTAACCCTAACACCAACCCTAACCCTAACCCTAACCCTAACCCTAATTCTAACCCTAACCCTAACCCTAAACCTAAACCTAACCCTATCACCAACCCTAACCCTAACCTTAACCCTAACTCTAACCCTAAATCTAACACCAACCCTAACCCTAACCCTAACCCTAATCCTAACACTAACCCTAAACCTAACCCTAAACCTAACCCTAACCCTAACCCTAAACCTAACACCAACCCTAACCCTAACCCTAACCATAACCATAACCCTAATTCTAACCCTAACCATAACCCTAAACCTAACCCTAACCCTAACCCTAAAACC
>NW_027669075.1:55000-60000 GCF_964194185.1 Rhinolophus hipposideros | reverse complement strand
ACCCTAAACCTAACACCAACCCTAACCCTAACCGTAACCCTAACCCTAACACTAACCCTAACCTAACACCTAACCCTAACCCTAACCCTAACCCTAACCCTAACACTAACCCGAACCCTAATCCCTAACCCTAACCCTAACCCTAACCCTAACCCTAAACCTAACACCAATCATAACCCTAACCCTAACCCTAACCCCAATTCTAACCCTAACCCTAACCCTAACCCTAACCCTAATCCTAACCCTAACACAAACCCTAACCCTAACCCAAACCCTAACCCTAACACCAACCCTAACCCTAACCCTAAACCTAACCCCTAACCCTAACCCTAACCCTAACCCTAACCCTAACCTAACCCTAACACTAACACCAACCCTAACCCTAACCCTAATTCTAACCCTAACCCTAACCCTAACCCTAAACCTAACCGTATCACCAACCCTAACCCTAACCTTAACCCTAACCCTAACCCTAAATCTAACACCAACCCTAACCCTAACCCTAACCCTAACCCTAATCCTAACCCTAACCCTAACCTTAACACTAACCCTAACACTAACCCCTAAACCTAACCCTAACCCTAACCCTAACCCTAACACCAACACTAACCCTAACCCTAACCCCTAACCCTAACCGTAACCCTAACCCTAATCTTAACAAGGGCAAGGTGTACTGGTCAGCGACGGGCAAGTTCTAGGCCTCGGACTAGAGGAAGCCATGGGCGTTGGTCTAGGGCCCGAGCTAGGGCTAGTGGTAGCGGTAGGTGTAGCGCTGGGGTTGGCATACGGCAAGGGGTGTGTGTCGAGGTAAACCTCGGAGTAGGCCTAGGGCCAGGAGTGGGAGCTGTGGCTAGGGGTAGGAATGAGGGTGGGCCTATGGGTAGGGGGAGCTATAGGGCCAGGGGTCGGGGTAGGACCAGAGGTAGTGCTAGGCGTAGGCCTAGGGCGAGGGGTAGTGCTCGGGGTAACCTAACTTTAACCCTAACCCTAACCCTAACCCTAACCATAACACTAACCCTAACCCTAATCCCTAACCCTAACCCTAACCCTAACCCTAAACCTAACACCAACCCTAACCCTAACCCTAACCCTAACCCTAATTCTAACCCTAACCCTAACCCTAACCCTAACCCTAACTCTAACACCAACCCTAACACTAACCCTAACACTAACCCTAACCTAACCCCTAACCCTAACCCTAACCCTAAACCTAACCCTAAACCTAACACCAACCCTAACCCTAACCCTCACCCTAACCCTAACACCAACCCTAACCCTAACCCTAAACCTAACCCCTAACCCTAACCCTAACCCTAACCCTAACCCTAACCCTAACCTAACCCTAACCCTAACACCAACCCTAACCCTAACCCTAAACCTAACCCTAATTCTAACCCTAACCCTAACCCTAACCCTAAACCTAACCCTATCACCAACCCTAACCCTAACCTTAACCCTAACCCTAATCCTAACACTAACCCTAACCCTAACTGTAACCCTAAACCTAACCCTAACCCTAACCCTAAACCTAACACCAAACCTAACCCTAAATCTAACCCTAATTCTAACCCTAAACTTAACCCTAACCCTAACCCTAACCCTAACCCTAACACTAACACTAACACTAAACCCTAACCCTAACCCTAACCCTAACCCTAACCGTAAACCTAACACCAACCCTAACCCTAACCCTAACCCTAACCCTAAGTCTAACCCTAACCCTAACCCTAACCCTAACCCTAACCCTAACACCAACCCTAAGACTAACCCTAACACTAACCCTTACCTAACCCCTAACCCTATCCCTAACCCTAACTTTAACCCTAAACCTAACACCAACCCTAATCCTAACCCTAACCCTAACCCTAACACCAACCCTAACCCTAACCCTAAACCTAACACCTAAGCCTAATTCTAACCCTAACCCTAACCCTAACCCTAACCTAACCCTAACAATAACACCAACCCCACCCCTAACCCTAACCGTAATTCTAACCCTTACCCTAACCCTAACCCTAAACCTAACCCTATCACCAACCCTAAACCTAACCTTAACCCTAACCCTAACCCTAAATCTAACACCAAACCTAACCCTAACCCTAACCCTAACCCTAATCCTAACACTAACCCTAACCCTAAACCTAACCCTAAACCTAACCCTAACCCTAACCCTAAACCTAACACCAACCCTAACCCTTACCCTAAACCTAACCCTAATTCTAACCCTAACCATAACCCTAAACCTAACCCTAACCCTAACCCTAAAACCAACCCTAACCCTAATTCTAACACTAACCCTAACCTAACCCCTAACCCTAACCCTAACCATAACCCTAACCCTAACCCTAACACCAACCCTAACCCTAACCCTAACCCTAATTCTAACCCTAATCCTAACCCTAACCCTAACCCTAACCCTAATTCTAACACCAACCCTAACCCTAACACCAACCCTAACCCTAACCCTCATTCTAACCCTAACCCTAACCCTAACCCTAATCCTAACCCTAACACCAACCCTAACCCTTACCCTAACCCTAATCCTAAACCTAACACCAACCCTAACCCTAACCCTAACCCTAATCCTAACACCAACCCTAACCCTAACCCTAACCCTAACCCCTAACCCTAACCCTAACCCTAACCCTAACCTAACCCTAACCCTAACACCAACCTTAACCCTAACCCTAACCCTAATTCTAACCCTAACCCTAACCCTAAACCTAACCCTAACCCTAACAACAACCCTAACCCTAACACTAACCCTAACCCTAACCCTAACCCTAAACCTAACACCAACCCTAACCCTAACCCTAACCCGAACCCTAATCCTAACAATAACTCCAATCCTAACCCTAACCCTAAACCTAAACCCTAACCCCAACCCTAACCCTAACCCTAACCCTAACCCTAACAAGGGCAAGGTGTACTGGTCAGCGACGGGCTAGTTCTAAGCCTCGGACTAGAGGGAGCCATGGGCGTTGGTCTGTGTTAGGCGTAGGCCTAGAACGAGGGGTAGTGCTCGGGGTACGGTTAGGTGAAGGGCTAGTGGTTGGCAGAGGCTCACGGGCAGTGTTATGGTTAGGGCTCATGTTAGGCCTAGGAATAGTGGTAGTGGTAGGGGTTGGCCGAGGGCTAGGGGTAGGTGTCACGGGAGGGCTCCGGGTAGTCCTAGGAATCGGAACGGATGTAGGGCTAAATTAGGGTGTGGCTAAGGGTGGGTCCAGGATGATTTCATAGGACACGGGTTAGTGCTCTGGCTAACGGTAAAGCAAGGTGTACTGGTCGGCGCCGGGCAAGTGTTTGGCCTCGGACTAGAGTGAGCACTGGGCGTTGGTCTAGGGCCCGAGGTAGGGCTAGTAAAAGCGGTAGGCGTAGCGCTGGGGTAGGCATAGGGCAAGGGGTGGGTGTCGGGGTAAACCTCGGAGGAGGCTTTGGGCCAGGATTTGGAGTTGTGGCTAGGGGTAGGGATGGGGGTGGGCCTATGAGTAGGGGGAGCTGTATGTCCAGGGGTAGGAGTAAAACCAGAGGTAGTGCTAGGTGTAGGCCTAGGGTGAGGGGTAGTGCTCGGGGTAACCTAACCCTAACCCTAACCCTAACCCTAACCCTAACCCTAACACTAACCCTAACACTAACCCTAACCCTAAACCTAACCCTAACCCTAACCCTAACCCTAAACCTAACCCTAACCCTAACCCTAAACCTAACACCAACCCTGACCCTAAACCTAACCCTAAACCTAACCATAAACCTAACACCAACCCTAACCCTAACCCTAACCCTAAACCTAACACCAACCCTAACCCTAACCCTAACCCTAAACCTAACACCAACCGTAACCCTAACCCTAACCCTAACCCTAACACCAACACTAACCCTAACCCTAACCCCTAACCCTAACCATAACCCTAACCCTAACCTTAACAAGGGCAAGGTGTACTGGTCAGCAACGGGCAAGTTCTAGGCCTCAAACTAGAGGAAGCCATGGGCGTTGGTCTAGGGCCCGAGCTAGGGCTAGTGGGAGCGGTAGGCGTAGCGCTGGGGTTGGCATAGGGCAAGGGGTGGGTGTCGAGGTCAACCTCGGAGTAGGCCTAGGGCCAAAAGTGGGAGCTGTGGCTTAGGGTAGGAATGAGGGTGGGCCTATGGTTAGGGGGACTGTAGGGCCAGGGGTCAGGGTAGGACCAGAGGTAGTGCTAGGCGTAGGCCTAGGGCGCGGGGTATTGCTCGGGGTAGGGTTAGGTGAAGGGCTAGTGGTTGGCAGAGGCCCATGGGCAGTGTTAGGGTTAGGGCTCATGTTAGGCCTAGGACTAGTGGTAGTGGTAGAAGATGGCCGAGGGCTAGGGGTAGGTGTCACGGGAAGTCTCCGGGTAGTCCTAGGACTCGGAACGGATGTAGGGCTGATTTAGGGTGTGGTAAGAGTGGGTCCAGGGTGATTTCGTAGGACACGGGTTAGTGCTCTGTGTAACGGTAGGGCAAGGTGTACTGGTCGGCGTCGGGCATGTGGTAGGCCTCGGACTAGAGGGAGCACTGAGCTTTGGTCTAGGGCCCGAGGTAGGGCTAGTGGGAACGGTAGGCGTCGCGCTGAAGTAGGCAAAGGGGAAGGGGTGGGTGTCGGGGTGAACCTCTGAGTAGGCCTAGGACCAGGACTGGGAGCTGTGGCTAGGGGTAGTGATGGAGGTGAGCCTATGGGTAGGGGGGGCTGTAGGGCCAGGGGTAGGGGTAGGACCAGAGGTAGTGCTAGGCTTAGGCCTAGGGCGAGGGGTAGTGCTCAGGGTAACCTAACTTTAACCCTAACCCTAACCCTAACCCTAACTTTAACACTAACCCTAACCCTAATCCCTAATTCTAACCCTAACCCTAAACCTAACCCTAAACCTAACACCAACCCTAACCCTAACCCTAACCCTAACCCTAACACTAACCCTAACCTAACCCCTAACCCTAACCCTAACCCTAACCCTAACACTAACCTGAACCCTAATCCCTAACCCTAACCCTAA
>NW_027669075.1:25000-47500 GCF_964194185.1 Rhinolophus hipposideros | reverse complement strand
GGGCAAGGTGTACTGGTCGCGTCGGGCATGTGGTAGGCCTCCGACTAGAGGGACCACTGGGCGTTGGTAAGGGACCGAGGTAGGGCTAGTGGGAGCGGAGGGCGTAGCGCTGAAGTAGGCAAAGGACAAGAAGTGGGTGTCGGGGTAAAACTTGGAGTAGGCTTTGGGCCAGGATTTGGAGTTGTGTCTAGGGGTAGGGATGGGGGTGGGCCTATTGGTAGGGGTAGCTGTAGGGCCAGAGGTAGGAGTAGGACCAGAGGTAGTGCTAGGCGTAGGCCTAGGGTGAGGGGTAGTGCTCGGGGTAACCTAACCCTAACCCTAACCCTAACCTTAACCCTAACACTAACCCTAACACTAACCCCTAACCCTAACCCTAAACCTAACCCTAACCCTAAACCTAACACCAACCCTAACCCTAACCCTAACCCTAAACCCTAACCCTAACCATAACCCTAACTCTACCACTAACAAGGGCAATGTGTACTGGTCAGCGACGGGTAAGTTCTAGGCCTCGGACTAGAGGAAGCCATGGGCGTTGGTCTAGGGCCCGAGCTACGGCTAGTGGGAGCAGTAGGCGTAGCGCTGGGGTAAGCATAGGGCAAGGGGTGGGTGTCGAGGTAAACCTCGGATAGGCCTAGGGCCAGGAGTGGGAGCTGTGGCTAGGGGTAGGAATGAGGGTGGGCCTATGGGTAGGGGGAGCTGTAGGGCCAGGGGTCAGGGTAGGACCAGAGGTAGTGCTAGGCGTAGGCCTAGGGCGCGGGGTATTGCTCGGGGTAGGGTTAGGTGAAGGGCTAGTGGTTGGCAGAGGCCCATGGGCAGTGTTAGGGTTAGGGCTCATGTTAGGCCTAGGACTAGTGGTAGTGGTAGAAGATGGCCGAGGGCTAGGGGTAGGTGTCACGGGAAGGCTCCGGGTAGTCCTAGGGCTCGGAACGGATGTAGGGCTGATTTAGGGTGTGGTAAGTGTGGGTCCAGAGTGATTTTGTAGGACACGGGTTAGTGCTCTGTGTAACGGTAGGGCAAGGTGTACTGGTCGGCGTCGGGCATGTGGTAGGCCTCAAACTAGAGGGAGCACTGAGCTTTGGTCTAGGCCCCGAGGTAGGGCTAGTGGGAGCGGTAGGCGTCGCGCTGAAGTAGGCAAAGGGGAAGGGGTGGGTGTCGGGGTAAACCTCTGAGTAGGCCTAGGACCAGGACTGGGAGCTGTGGCTAGGGGTAGTGATGGAGGTTAGCCTATGTGTAGGGGGGGCTGTAGGGCCAGGGGTAGGGGTAGGACCAGAGGTAGTGCTTGGCGTAGGCCTAGGGCGACGGGTAGTGCTCGGGGTAACCTAACTTTAACCCTAACCCTAACCCTAACCCTAACCCTAAAACTAACCCTAACCCTAATCCCTAATTCTAACACTAACCCTAAACCTAACCCTAAACCTAACACCAACCCTAACCCTAACCCTAACCCTAACCCTAACACTAACCCTAACCTAACCCCTAACCCTAACCCTAACCCTAACCCTAACCCTAAACCTAACCCTAACCCTAACACCAACCCTAACACTAACCCTAACACTAACCCTAACCTAACGCCTAACCCTAACCCTAACCCTAAACCTAACACCAACCCTAAACCTAATCCTAACCCTAACCCTAACCCTAACACCAACCCTAACCCTAACCCTAACCTTAACCCCTAACCCTAACCCTAACCCTCATTCTAACACCAACCCTAACCTAACCCTAACCCTAAACCTAATTCTAACCCTAACCCTAACCCTAACCCTAAACCTAACCCTAACACCAACCCTAACCCTAACCTTAACGCTAACCCTAACCCTAAACCTAACACCAACCCTAACCCTAACCCTAACCCTAACCCTAATCCTAACACTAACCCTTACCCTAACCCTAACCCTAAACCTAAACCTAACCCTAACCCTAAACCTAACACCAACCTTAACCCTAACCCTAACCCTAACCCTAACCCTAATTCTAACCCTAAATCTAACCCTAACCCTAACCCTAACACCAACCCTAAACCTAACCCTAACACTAACCCTAACCTAACCCCTAACCCTAACACTAACCCTAACCCTAACCCAAACACCAACCCTAACCCTAACCCTAACCATAACCTTAACACCAACCCTAACCCTAACCCTGACCCTAACCCCTAACCCTAACCCAAACCCTAACCCTAACCTAACCCTAACACGAACACCAACCCTAACCCTAACTCTAACCCTAACCCTAATTCTAAACCTAACCCTAACTCTAACCCTAACCCTAACCCTAACCCTAACCCTAACCCTAACCCTAACCCTAACCCTAACCCTAACCCTAACACCAACCGTAACCCTAACCCTAACCCTAACCCTAACCCTAACCCTAAACCTAACACCAGCCCTAACCCTAACCATAACCCTAATCCTAACCCAAATAAGGGCAAGGTGTACTGGTCAGCGACGGGCAAGTTCTAGGCCTCGGACTAGACAGAGTCATGGGCGTTGGTCTAGGGCCCGAGGTCGGCCTAGTGGGAACGGTAGGCGTAGCGCTGGTTTAGACATAGGCCAAGGGATAAGTGTGGAAGTAAACCTCGGAGTCGGCCTAGGGCCAGGAGTGGGAGCTGTGGCTAGGGTTATGGATGGGGGTGGTCCTATGGGTAGGGGGAGCTGTAGGGCCAGGGTAGTGGTAGGACCAGAGGTAGTGCTAGGCGTAGGCCTAGGGCGAGGGGTCGTTCTCGGGGTAGGGTTAGATGAAGGGCTAGTGGTTGGCAGAGGCCCACGGGCAGTGTTAGGGTTAGAACTCATGTTAGGCCTAGGACGAATGGTAGTGGTAGGGGTTGGCCGAGGGCTAAGTGTAGGTGTCACGGGAGGGCTCCGGGTAGTCCTAGGACTCAGAACAGGTGTAGGGCTGGTTTAGGGTGTGGCTAAGGGTGGGTCCAGAGTGATTTCGTAGAACACGGCTTAGTGCTCTGGCTAACGGTAGGTCAAGGTGTACTGGTCGGCGATGGGCAAGTGCTAGGCCTCGGACTAGAGTGAGCACTGGGCGTTGGTCTAGGGCCCGAGGTAGGGCTGGTGGGAGTGGTAGGCGTAGCGCTGGGGTAGGCAAAGTGCAAGGGGTGGGTGTCGGGGTAAACCTCGGAGTAGGCCTTGGACCTGGAGTGGGAACTGTGGCTAGAAGTAGGGATGAGGGTGGGCCTATGGGTAGGGGTAGCTGTAGGGCCAGGTGTAGATGTAGGATCAGAGGTAATGCTAGGCGTAGGCCTAGGGCGAGTGGTACTGCTCGGGGTAACCGAACCCTAACCCAAACCCTAAACCTAACCCTAACCCTAACCCTAACCCTAACCTAACCCCTAACCCTAACCCTAACCCTAACCCTAACACTAACCCGAACCCTAATCCCTAACCCTAACCTTAACCCTAACCCTAACCCTAAACCTAACACCAACCCTAACGCTAACCCTAACCCTAATTCTAATTCTAACCCTAACCCTAACCCTAACCCTAACCCTAACCCTAACACCAACCCTAACACTAACCCTAACACTAACCCTAACACCAACCCTAACCCTATTCCTAACCTTAACCCCTAACCCTAACCCTAACCCTAATTCTAACACCAACCCTAACCTAACCCTAACCCTAACCCTAATTCTAACCCTAACCCTAACCCTAACCCTAAACCTAACCCTAACACCAACCCTAACCCTAACCTTAACGCTAACCCTAACCCTAAACCTAACACCAACCCTAACCCTAACCCTAACCCTAACCCTAATCCTAACACTAACCCTTACCCTAACCCTAACCATAAACCTAACCCTAACCCTAACCCTAAACCTAACACCAACCCTAACCCTAACGAAACCCTAACCCTAATTCTAACCCTAACCCTAACCCTAACCCTAACACCAACCCTAAACCTAACCCTAACACTAACCCTAACCTAACCCCTAACCCTAACACTAACCCTAACCCTAACCCAAACACCAACCCTAACCCTAACCCTAACCATAACCTTAACACCAACCCTAACCCTAACCCTGACCCTAACCCCTAACCCTAACCCTAACCCTAACCCTAACCCTAACCCTAACCCTAACACCAACCCTAACCCTAAATCTAACCCTAAACCTAACACCAGCCCTTACCCTAACCCTAACCCTAACCCTAACCCAAATAAGGGCAAGGTGTACTGGTCAGCGACGGGCAAGTTCTAGGCCTCGGACTAGAGGGAGTCATGGGCGTTGGTCTAGGGCCCGAGGTCGGGCTAGTGGGAACGGTAGGCGTAGCGCTGGGTTAGACATAGGCCAAGGGATAAGTGTGGAAGTAAACCTCTGAGTAGGCCTAGGGCCAGGAGTGGGAGCTGTGGCTAGGGTTATGGATGGGGGTGGTCCTATGGGTAGGGGGAGCTGTAGGGCCAGGGTAGTGGTAGGACCAGAGGTAGTGCTAGGCGTAGGTCTAGTGCGAGGGGTCGTGCTCGGAGTAGGGTTAGGTGAAGGACTAGTTGTTGGCAGTGACCAACGAGCAGTGTTAGGGTTAGGGCTCATGTTAGGCCTAGGACGAATGGTAGTGGAAGGGGTTGGCCGAGGGCTAAGTGTAGGTGTCACGGGAGGGCTCCGGGTAGTCCTAGGACTCGGAACAGGTGTAGGGCTGGATTAGGGTGTGGCTAAGGGTGGGTCCAGGGTGATTTCGTAGGACACGGCTTAGTGATCTGGCTAACGGTAGGTCAAGGTGTACTGGTCGGCGACGGGCAAGTGCTAGGCCTCAAACTAGAGTGAGCACTGGGCGTTGGTCTAGGGACCGAGGTAGGGCTGGTGGGAGTGGTAGGCGTAGCGCTGGGGTAGGCAAAGGGCAAGGGGTGGGTGTCGGGGTAAACCTCGGAGTAGGCCTTGGACCTGGAGTGGGAGCTGTGGCTAGAAGTAGGGATGAGGGTGGGCCTATGGGTAGGGGTAGCTGTAGGGCCAGGTGTAGGTGTAGGATCAGAGGTAATGCTAGGCGTAGGCCTAGGGCGAGTGGTACTGCTCGGGGTAACCTAACCCTAACCCTAACCCTAACCCTAACCTTAACACTAACCCTAACCCTAACCCCTAACCCTAACCCTAACCCCAACCCTAACCCTAACCCTAACAATGGCAATGTGTATGGTCAGCGACGGGCAAGTTGTAGGCCTCGGACTAGAGGGAGCCATGCGCGTTGGTCTAGAGCCCGAGCTAGGCCTAGAGGGAGTAGTAGGCATAGCGCTGGGGTAGGCATAGGGCAAGGGGTGGGTGTCGAGGTACAACTCGGAGTAGGCCTAGGGCCAGGAGTGAGAGCTGTGGCTAGGGGTAAAGATGGGGGTGGGCCTATGGGTAGGGGGAGCTGTAGGGCCAGGGGTAGGTGTAGGACAAGAGGTAGTGTTAGGCGTAAGCCTAGGGCGAGGGGTCGTGCTCGCGGTAGGGTTAGGTGAAGGGCTAGTGGTTGGCAGAGGCCCATGGGCAGTGTTAGGGTTAGGGCTCATGTTAGGCCTACGACTACTGGTAGTGATAGGGGATGGCCGAGGGCTAGGGGTAGGTGTCACGGGAGCGCTCCGGGTAGTACTAGGATTCGGAACGGAATTAGGGCTGGATTAGGGTGTGGTTAAGGGTGGGTCCAGGGTGTTTTCTAGGACACGGGTTAGTGCTCTGGCTAACGGTAGGGCAAGGTGTACTTGTCGGCGCCGGGCAAGTGCTTGGCCTCGGACTAGAGTGAGCACTGGGCGTTGGTCTACGGCCCGAGGTGAGGCTAGTAAAAACGGTAGGCGTAGCCCTGGGGTAAGCATAGGGCAAGGGGTGGGTGTCGGGGTAAACCTCGGAGTAGGCTTTGGGCCAGAATTTGGAGTTGTGGCTAGGGGTAGGAATAGGGGTGGGCCTATGTGTAGGGGGAGCTGTAGGGCCAGGGGTAGGGGTAGGACCAGAGGTAGTTCTAGGCATATGCCTAGGGCGAGGGGTAGTGCTCGGGGTAACCTAACTTTAACCCTAACCCTAAACCTAACCCTAACCCTAATCCCTAACCCTAACCCTAACCCTAACCCTAACCCTAAACCTAACACCAACCCTAACCCTAACCCTAACCCTAACCCTAATTCTAACCCTAACCCTAATCCTAACCCTAACCCTAACCCTAACCCTAACACCAACCCTAACACTAACCCTAACACTAACCCTAACCTAACCCCTAACCCTAACCCTAACTCTAAACCTAACACCAACCCTAACCCTAACCCTAACCCTAACCCTAACACCAACCCTAACCCTAACCCTAAACCTAAACCCTAACCCTAACACTAACCCTAACCCTAACCCTAACCCTAACCTAACCCTAAACCTAACACCAACCCTAACCCTAACCCTAACCCTAACCCTAATTCTAACCCTAACCCTAACCCTAACCATAACCCTAACCCTAACACTAAACTTAACCCTAACACTAACCCTAAACCTAACCCTAAACCTAACACCAACCATAACCCTAACCCTAATCCTAACCCTAATTCTAACCCTAACCCTAACCATAACCCTAACCCTAACCCTAACCCTAACCCTAACCCTAACACCAACCCTAACACTAACCCTAACTCTAACCCTAACCTAACCCCTAACCCTATCCCTAACCCTAACCCTAACCCTAAACCTAACCCTAACCCTAACCCTAACCCTAACCCTAACCCTAACCTAACCCTAACCCTAACACCAACCCTAACCCTAACCCTAACCTTAACCCTAATTCTAACCCTAACCTTAACCCTAACCCTAAACCTAACCCTATCACCAACCCTAACCCTAACCTTAACCCTAACCCTAACCCTAAATCTAACACCAACCCTAACCCTAACCCTAACCCTAACCCTAATCCTAACACTAACCCTAACCCTAAAACTAACCCTAAAACTAACCCTAACCCTAACCCTAAACCTAACACCAACCCTAACCCTAACCCTAACCCTAACCCTAACCCTAATTCTAACCCTAACCATAACCATAAACCTAACCCTAACCCTAACCCTAAAACCAAACCTAACCCTAACCCTAACACTAACCCTAACCTAACCCCTAACCCTAACCCTAACCATAACCCTAACCCTAACCATAACACCAACCATAACCCTAACCCTAACCCTAATTCTAACCCTAATCCTAACCCTAACCCTAACCCTAACCCTAACACCAACCCTAACCCTAACACCAACCCTAACCCTAACCCTAATTCTATCCCTAACCCTAACCCTAACCCTAATCCTAACCCTAACACCAACCCTAACCCTAACCCTAACCCTAACTCTAAACCTAACACCAACCCTAACCCTAACCCTAACCCTAACCCTAATCCTAACCCTAACTCCAATCCTAACCCTAACCCTAAACCTAAACCCTAACCCTAACCCTAACCCTAACCCTAACAAGGGCAATGTGTACTGGTCAGCTGGGCTAGTTCTAGGCCTCGGACTAGAGTGAGCCATGGGCGTTAATCTGTGTTAGGCGTAGGCCTAGAACGAGGGGTAGTGCTCGGGGTAGGGTTAGGTGAAGGGCTAGTGGTTGGCAGAGGCTCACGGGCAGTGTTATGGTTAGGGCTCATGTTAGGCCTAGGACTAGTGGTAGTGGTAGGGGTTGGTTGAGGGCTAGGGGTAGGTGTCACGGGAGGGCTCCGGGTAGTCCTAGGACTCGGAACGGATGTAGGGCTGGATTAGGGTGTGGCTAAGGGTGGGTCCAGGGTGATTTCGTAGGACACGGGTTAGTGCTCTGGCTAACGGTAGGGCAAGGTGTACTGGTCGGCGCCGGGCAAGTGCTTGGCCTCGGACTAGAGTGAGCACTGGGCGTTGGTCTAGGGCCCGAGGTAGGACTAGTTAAAGCGGTAGGCGTAGCCCTGGGGTAGGCATAGGGCAAGGGGTGTGTGTCGGGATAAACCTCGGAGTAGGCTTTGGGCCAGGATTTGGAGTTGTGGCTAGGGGTAGGGATGGGGGTGGGCCTATGAGTAGGGGGAGCTGTAGGGCCAGGGGTAGGAGTAAAACCAGAGGTAGTGCTAGGCGTAGGCCTAGGGTGAGGGGTAGTGCTCGGGGTCACCTAACCCTAACCCTAACCCTAACCCTAACCCTAACCCTAACACTAACCCTAACACTAACCCCTAACCCTAACCCTAACCCTAACCCTAACCCTAAACCTAACACCAACCCTAACCCTAACCCTAACCTAACACCAACCCTAACCCTAACCCTAACCCCTAACCGTAACCCTAACCCTAACCCTAACCTTAACAAGGGCAAGGAGTACTGGTCAGCGACGGGCAAGTTCTAGGCCTCGTACTAGAAAAAGCCATGGGCGTTGGTCTAGGGCCCGAGCTAGGGCTAGTGGGAGCGGTAGGCGTAGCGCTGGGGTTGGCATAGGGCAAGGGGTGGGTGTCGAGGTAAACCTCGGAGTAGGCCTAGGGCCAGGAGTGGGAGCTGTGGCTAGGGGTAGGAATGAGGGTGGGCATATGGGTAGGGGGAGCTGTAGGGCCAGGGTTAGGGGTAGGACCAGAGGTAGTGCTAGGCGTAGGCCTAGGGCGCGGTGTATTGCTCGGGGTAGGGTTAGGTGAAGGGCTAGTGGTTGGCAGAGGCCCATGGGCAGTGTTAGGGTTAGGGCTCATGTTAGGCCTAGGACTAGTGGTAGTGGTAGAAGATGGCCGAGGGCTAGGGGTAGGTGTCACGGGAAGGCTCCGGGTAGTCCTAGGACTCGGAACGGATGTAGGGCTGATTTAGGGTGTGGTAAGGGTGGGTCCAGGGTGATTTCGTAGGACACGGGTTAGTGCTCTGTGTAACGGTAGGGCAAGGTGTACTGGTCGGCGTCGGGCATGTGGTAGGTCTCGGACTGGAGGAAGCACAGAGCTTTGGTCTAGGGGCTGAGGTAGGGCTAGTGGGAGCGGTAGGCGTCGCGCTGAAGTAGGCAAAGGGCAAGGGTGGGTGTCGGGGTAAACCTCTGAGTAGGCCTAGGACCAGGATTGGGAGCTGTGGCTAGGGGTAGTGATGGGGGTGAGCCTATGGTTAGGGGGGGCTGTAGGGCCAGGGGTAGTGGTAGGACCAGAGGTAGTGCTAGGCGTAGGCCTAGGGCGAGGGGTAGTGCTCGGGGTAACCTAACTTTAACCCTAACCCTAACCCTAACCCTAACACTAAACCTAACCCTAATCCCTAACCCTAACCCTAACCCTAAACCTAACCCTAAACCTAACACCAACCCTAACCCTAACCGTAACACTAACCCTAACACTAAACCTAACCTAACCCCTAACCCTAACCCTAACCCTAACCCTAACCCTAACCCTAACACTAACCCGAACCCTAATCCCTAACCCTAACCCTAACCCTAACCCTAAACCTAACACCAACCATAACCCTAACCCTAACCCTAACCCTAATTCTAACCCTAACCCTAACCCTAACCCTAACCCTAATCCTAACCCTAACACCAACCCTAACACTAACCCTAACACTAACCCTAACCTAACCCCTAACCCTATCCCTAACCCTAACCCTAACCCTAAACCTAACACCAACCCTAACCCTAACGCAAACCCTAACCCTAACACCAACCCTAACCCTAATCCTAACCCTAACCTAACCCTAACCCTAACACCAACCCTAACCCTAACCCTAACCCTAACCCTAATTCTAACCCTAACCCTAACCCTTACCCTAAACCTAACCGTATCACCAACCCTAACCCTAACCTTAACCCTAAACCTAACCCTAAATCTAACACAAACCCTAACCCTAACCCTAACCCTAACCCTAATCCTAACACTAACCCTAACCCTAACCCTAACCCTAACCTAACCCTAACCCTAACACCAACCCTAACCCTAACCCTAACCCTAACCCTAATTCTAACCCTAACCCTAACCCTAACCCTAAACCTAACCGTATCACCAACCCTAACCCTAACCTTAACCCTAACCCTAACCCTAAATCTAACACCAACCCTAACCCTAACCCTAACCCTAACCCTAATCCTAACACTAACCCTAACCCTAACCCTAACCCTAAACCTAACCCTCACCCTAACCCTAAACCTAACACCAACCCTAACCCTAACCCTAACCCTAACCCTAACCCTAATTCTAACCCTAACCATAACCCTAAACCTAACCCTAACCCTAACCCTAAAACCAACCCTAACCCTAACCCTAACACTAACCCTAACCTAACCCCTAACCCTAACCCTAACCATAACCCTAATCCTAACCCTAACACCAACCCTAACCCTAACCCTAACCCTAATTCTTACCCTAATCCTAACCCTAACCCTAACCCTAACCCTAACACCAACCCTAAACCTAACACCAACCCTAACCCTAACCCTAACCCTAACCCTAACACTAACCCGAACCCTAATCCCTAACCCTAACCCTAACCCTAACCCTAACCCTAAACCTAACACCAACCCTAACGCTAACCCTAACCCTAACCCTAATTCTAACCCTAACCCTAACCCTAACCCTAACCCTAAACCTCACCCTAACCCTAACACCAACCCTAACAATAACCCTAACACTAACCCTAACCTAACCCCTAACCCTAACCCTAACCCTAACCCTAACCCTAAACCTAACACAAACCCTAACCCTAATCCTAACCCTAACCCTAACCCTAACACCAACCCTAACCCTAACCCTAACCCCTAAACCTAACCCTAACCCTAATTCTAACACCAACCCTAACCTAACCCTAACCCTAAGCCTAATTCTAACCCTAACCCTAACCCTAACCCTAAACCTAACCCTAACACCAACCCTAACCCTAACCTTAACGCTAACCCTAACCCTAAACCTAACACCAACCCTAACCCTAACCCTAACCCTAACCCTAATCCTAACACTAACCCTAACCTTAACCCTAACCCTAACCCTAACCCTAACCCTAACCCTAAACCTAACCCTAACCCTAACCCTAAACCTAACCCTAACCCTAACCCTTACCCAAATAAGGGCAAGGTGTACTGGTCAGCGACGGGCAAGTTTAGGCCTCGGACTAGAGGGAGCCATGGGCGTTGGTCTAGGGCCCGAGGTAGGGCTAGAGGGAACGGAAGGCAAGCGCTGGGGTAGGCATAGGGCAAGGGGTGGGTGTCGAAGTAAACCTCGGAGTAGGCCTAGGGCCATGAGTGGGAGCTGTGGCTAGGGTTAGGGATGGGGGTGGGCCTATGGGTAGAAGGAGCTGTAGGGCCAGGGGTAGGGGTAGGAGCAGAGGTAGTGCTAGGCGTAGGCCTAGGGCGCGGGGTATTGCTCGGGGTAGGGTTAGGTGAAGGGCTAGTGGTTGGCAGAGGCCCTTGGGCAGTGTTAGGGTTAGGGCTCATGTTAGGCCTAGGACTAGTGGTAGTGGTAGAAGATGGCCGAGGGCTAGGGGTAGGTGTCACGGGAAGGCTCCGGGTAGTGCTAGGACTCGGAACGGATGTAGGACTGGATTAGAGTGTGGTAAGGGTGGGTCCAGGGTGATTTCGTAGGACACGGTTTAGGGCTCTGGGTAACGGTTGGGCAAGGTGTACTGGTCGGCGTTGGGCATGTGGTAGGCCTCGGACTAGAGGGAGCACTGGGCGTTGGTCTAGGGCCCAAGGTAGGGCTAGTGGGAGCGGTAGGCGTAGCGCTGAAGTAGGCAAAGGGCCAGGGGTGTGTGTCGGGGTAAACCTCGGAGTAGGCCTAGGAACAGGAGTGGGAGCTGTGGCTAGGGGTAGGGATGGGGGTGGGCCTATGGGTAGGAAGGGCTGTAGGGCCAGGGGTAGGGGTAGGATCAGAGGTAGTGCTAGGCGTAGGTCTAGGGCGAGGGGTAGTGCTCGGTGTAACCTAACTTTAACCCTTTCCCTAACACTAACCCTAAACCTAACACCAACCCTAACCCTAACCCTAACACTAAACCTAACCCTAACACCAACCCTAACCCTAACCCTAACCCTAAACCCTAACGCTAACCCTAACCCTAACCCTAACCCTAACCCTAATCCTAACACTAACCCTAACCCTAACTGTAACCCTAAACCTAACCCTAACCCTAACCCTAAACCTAACACCAACCCTAACCCTAAACCTAACCCTAATTCTAACACTAACCCTAACCCTAACCCTAACCCTAACCCTACCCCTAACCCTAACCCTAACACTAACACTAACCCTAATCCCTAACCCTAACCCTAACCCTAACCGTAAACCTAACACCAACCCTAACCCTAACCCTAACCCTAACCCTAACCCTAACACCAACCCTAACCCTATCCCTAACCCTAACTTTAACCCTAAACCTAACACCAACCCTAACCCTAACCCTAACCCTAACCCTAACCCTAACCCTAACACCAACCCTAACCCTAACCCTAAACCTAACCCCTAACCCTAATTCTAACCCTAACCCTAACCCTAACCCTAACCTAACCCTAACAATAACACCAACCCCAACCCTAACCCTAACCCTAATTCTAACCCTTACCCTAACCCTAACCCTAAACCTAACCCTATCACCAACCCTAACCCTAACCTTAACCCTAACCCTAACCCTATATCTAACACCAAACCTAACCCTAACCCTAACCCTAACCCTAATCCTAACACTAACCCTAACCCTAAACCTAACCCTAAACCTAACCCTAACCCTAACCCTAAACCTAACACCAACCCTAACCCTTACCCTAACCCTAACCCTAATTCTAACCCTAACCATAACCCTAAAACTAACCCTAACCCTAACCCTAAAACCAACCCTAACCCTAACCCTAACACTAACCCTAACCTAACCCCTAACCCTAACCCTAACCATAACCCTAACCCTAACCCTAACACCAACCCTAACCCTAACCCTAACCCTAATTCTAACCCTAATCCTAACCGTAACCCTAACCCTAACCCTAACCCTAACACCAACCCTAACCCTAACACCAACCCTAACCCTAACCCTAATTCTAACCCTAACCCTAATCCTAACCCTAACACCAACCCTAACCCTAACCCTAACACTAACCCTAAACCTAACACCAACCCTAACCCTAACCCTAACCCTAACACCAACCCTAACCCTAACCCTAACCCTAACACCAACCCTAACCCTATCCCTAACCCTAACTTTAACCCTAAACCTAACACCAACCCTAACCCTAACCCTAACCCTAACCCTAACCCTAACCCTAACACCAACCCTAACCCTAACCCTAAACCTAACCCCTAACCCTAATTCTAACCCTAACCCTAACCCTAACCCTAACCTAACCCTAACAATAACACCAACCCCAACCCTAACCCTAACCCTAATTCTAACCCTTACCCTAACCCTAACCCTAAACCTAACCCTATCACCAACCCTAACCCTAACCTTAACCCTAACCCTAACCCTATATCTAACACCAAACCTAACCCTAACCCTAACCCTAACCCTAATCCTAACACTAACCCTAACCCTAAACCTAACCCTAAACCTAACCCTAACCCTAACCCTAAACCTAACACCAACCCTAACCCTTACCCTAACCCTAACCCTAATTCTAACCCTAACCATAACCCTAAAACTAACCCTAACCCTAACCCTAAAACCAACCCTAACCCTAACCCTAACACTAACCCTAACCTAACCCCTAACCCTAACCCTAACCATAACCCTAACCCTAACCCTAACACCAACCCTAACCCTAACCCTAACCCTAATTCTAACCCTAATCCTAACCGTAACCCTAACCCTAACCCTAACCCTAACACCAACCCTAACCCTAACACCAACCCTAACCCTAACCCTAATTCTAACCCTAACCCTAATCCTAACCCTAACACCAACCCTAACCCTAACCCTAACCCTAACCCTAAACCTAACACCAACCCTAACCCTAACCCTAACCCTAACACCAACCCTAACCCTAACCCTAACCCTAACCCCTAACCCTAACCCTAACCCTAACCCTAACCTAACCCTAACCCTAACACCAACCCTAACCCTAACCCTAACCCTAATTCTAACCCTAACCCTAACCCTAAACCTAACCCTAACCCTAACAACAACCCTAACCCTAACACTAACCCTAACCCTAACCCTATACCTAACACCAACCCTAACCCTAACCCTAACCCTAACCCTAACCCTAACCCTAACAATGGCAAGGTGTACTGGTCAGCGACGGGCTAGTTCTAGGCCTCGGACTAGAGGGAGCCATGGGCGTTGGTCTGTGTTAGGCGTAGTCCTAGAACGAGGGGTAGTGCTCGGGGTAGGGTTAGATGAAGGGCTAGTGGTTGGCAGAGGCTCACGGGCAGTGTTATGGTTAGGGCTCATGTAGGGCCTAGGACTAGTGGTAGTGGTAGGGGTTGGCCGAGGGCTAGGGGTAGGTGTCACGGGAGGGCTCCGGGTAGTCCTAGGAATCGGAACGGATGTAGGGCTGGATTAGGGTGTGGCTAAGGGTGGGTCCAGGATGATTTCGTAGGACACGGGTTAGTGCTCTGGCTAACGGTAGGGTAAGGTGTACTGGTCGGCGCCGGGCAAGTGCTTGGCCTCGGACTAGAGTGAGCACTGGGCGTTGGTCTAGGGCCCCAGGTAGGTCTAGTAATAGCGGTAGGCGTAGCCCTGGGGTAGGCATAGGGCAAGGGGTGGGTGTCGGGGTAAACCTCGGAGTAGGCTTTGGGCCAGGATTTGGAGTTGTGGCTAGGGGTAGGGATGGGGGTGGGCCTATGAGTAGGGTGAGCTGTAGGTCCAGGGGTAGGGGTAGGACCAGAGGTAGTGCTAGGCGTAGGCCTAGGGTGAGGGGTAGTGCTCGGGGTACCTAACCCTAACCCTAACCCTAACCCTAACCCTAACACTAACCCTGACACTAACCCTAACCCTAAACCTAACCCTAACCCTAACCCTAACCCTAAATTTATCCCTAACCCTAACCCTAAACCTAACACCAACCCTAACCTTAACCCTAACCCTAACCTTAACAAGGGCAAGGTGTACTGGTCAGCGACGGGCAAGTTCTAGGCCTCAAACTAGAGGAAGCCATGGGCGTTGGTCTAGGGCCCGAGCTAGGGCTAGTGGGAGCGGTAGGCGTAGCGCTGGGGTTGGCATAGGGCAAGGGGTGGGTGTCGAGGTAAACCTCGGAGTAGGCCTAGGGCTAGGAGTGGGAGCTGTGGCTAGGGGTAGGAATGAGGGTGGGCCTATGGGTAGGGGGAGCTGTAGGGCCAGGGGTCAGGGTAGGACCAGAGGTAGTGCTAGGCGTAGGCCTAGGGCGCGGGGTATTGCTCGGGGTAGGGTTAGGTGAAGGGCTAGTGGTTGGCAGAGGCCCATGGGCAGTGTTAGAGTTAGGGCTCATTTTAGGCCTAGGACTAGTGGTAGTGGTAGAAGATGGCCGAGGGCTAGGGGTAGGTGTCACGGGAAGGCTCCGGGTAGTCCTACGACTCGGAACGGATGTAGGGCTGATTTAGGGTGTGGTAAGGGTGGGTCCAGGGTGATTTCGTAGGACACGGGTTAGTGCTCTGTGTAACGGTAGGGCAAGGTGTAGTGGTCGGCGTCGGGCATGTGGTAGGCCTCGGACTAGAGGGAGCACTGAGCTTTTGTCTAGGGCCCGAGGTAGGGTAGTAGGAGCGGTAGGCGTCGCGCTGAAGTAGGCAAAGGGGAAGGGGTGCGTGTCGGGGTAAACCTCTGAGTAGGCCTAGGACCAGGACTGGAAGCTGTGGCTAGGGGTAGTGATGGGGGTGAGCCTATGGGTAGGGGGGGCTGTAGGGCCAGGGGTAGGGGTAGGACCAGAGGTAGTGCTAGGCGTAGGCCTAGGGCGAGTGGTAGTGCTCGGGGTAACCTAACTTTAACCCTAACCCTAACCCTAACCCTAACCCTAACACTAACCCTAACCCTAATCCCTAATTCTAACCCTAACCCTAAACCTAACTCTAAACCTAACACCAACCTAACCCTAACCCTAACCCTAACCCTAACACTAACCCTAACCTAACCCCTAACCCTAACCCTAACCCTAACCCTAACCCTAACACTAACCCGAACCCTAATCCCTAACCATAACCCTAACCCTAACCCTAAACCTAACCCTAATTCTAACCCTAACCCTAACCCTAACCCTAACCCTAACCCTAAACCTAACCCTAACCCTAACACCAAACCTAACACTAACCCTAACACTAACCCTAACCTAACGCCTAACCCTAACCCTAACCCTAAACCTAACACCAACCCTAAACCTAATCCTAACCCTAACCCTAACCCTAACACCAACCATAACCCTAACCCTAACCTTAACCCCTAACCCTAACCCTAACCCTAATTCTAACACCAACCCTAACCTAACCCTAACCCTGACCCTAATTCTAACCCTAACCCTAACCCTAACCCTAAACCTAACCCTAACACCAACCCTAACCCTAACCTTAACGCTAACCCTAACCCTAAACCTAACACCAACCCTAACCCTAACCCTAACCCTAACCCTAATCCTAACACTAACCCATACCCTAACCCTAACCCTAAACCTAAACCTAACCCTAACCCTAAACCTAACACCAACCCTAAACCTAACCCTAACCCTAACCCTAACCCTAACCCTAATTCTAACCCTAACCCTAACCCTAACCCTAACACCAACCCTAAACCTAACCCTAACACTAACCCTAACCTAACCCCTAACCCTAACACTAACCCTAACCCTAACCCAAACACCAACCCTAACCCTAACCCTAACCATAACCTTAACACCAACCCTAACCCTAACCCTGACCCTAACCCCTAACCCTAACCCAAACCCTAACCCTAACCTAACCCTAACACGAACACCAACCCTAACCCTAACTCTAACCCTAACCCTAATTCTAACCCTAACCCTAACTCTAACCCTAACCCTAACCCTAACCCTAACCCTAACCCTAACCCTAACACCAACCGTAACCCTAACCCTAACCCTAACCCTAACCCTAAACCTAACACCAGCCCTAACCCTAACCCTAACCCTAATCCTAACCCAAATAAGGGCAAGGTGTACTGGTCAGCGACGGGCAAGTTCTAGGCCTCGGACTAGACAGCGTCATGGGCGTTGGTCTAGGGCCCGAGGTCGGGCTAGTGGGAACGGTAGGCGTAGCGCTGGTTTAGACATAGGCCAAGGGATAAGTGTGGAAGTATACCTCGGAGTAGGCCTAGGGCCAGGAGTGGGAGCTGTGGCTAGGGTTATGAATGGGGGTGGTCCTATGGGTAGGGGGAGCTGTAGGGCCAGGGTATTGGTAGGACCAGAGGTAGTGCTAGGCGTAGGCCTAGGGCGAGGGGTCGTGCTCGCGGTAGGGTTAGGTGAAGGGCTAGTGGTTGGCAGAGGCCCACGGGCAGTGTTAGGGTTAGTGCTCATGTTAGGCTTAGGACGAATGGTAGTGGTAGGGGTTGGCCGAGGGCTAAGTGTAGGTGTCACGGGAGGGCTCCGGGTAGTCCTAGGACTCAGAACAGGTGTAGGGCTGGTTTAGGGTGTGGCTAAGGGTGGGTCCAGGGTGATTTCGTAGGACACGGCTTAGTGCTCTGGCTAACGGTAGGTCAAGGTGTACTGGTCGGCGACGGGCAAGTGCTAGGCCTCGGACTAGAGTGAGCACTGGGCGTTGGTCTAGGGCCCGAGGTAGGGCTGGTGGGAGTGGTAGGCGTAGCGCTGGGGTAGGCAAAGGGCAAGGGGTGGGTGTCGGGGTAAACCTCGGAGTAGGCCTTGGACCTGGAGTGGGAGCTGTGGCTAGAAGTAGGGATGAGGGTGGGCCTATGGGTAGAGGTAGCTGTAGGGCCAGGTGTAGATTTAGGATCAGAGGTAATGCTAGGCGTAGGCCTAGGGCGAGTGGTACTGCTAGGGGTAACCTAACCCTAACCCTAACCCTAACCCTAACCCTAACCCTAACCCTAACCTAACCCCTAACCCTAACCCTAACCCTAACCCTAACCCTAACACTAACCCGAACCCTAATCCCTAACCCTAACCTTAACCCTAACCCTAACCCTAAACCTAACACCAACCCTAACGCTAACCCTAACCCTAATTCTAATTCTAACCCTAACCCTAACCCTAACCCTAACCCTAACCCTAACCCTAAACCTAACCCTAACCCTAACACCAACCCTAACACTAACCCTAACACTAACCCTAACCTAACGCCTAACCCTAACCCTAACCCTAAACCTAACACCAACCCTAACCTTATTCCTAACCCTAACCCTAACCCTAACACCAACCCTAACTCTAACCCTAACCTTAACCCCTAACCCTAACCCTAACCCTAATTCTAACACCAACCCTAACCTAACCCTAACCCTAACTTTAATTCTAACCCTAACCCTAACCCTAACCCTAAACCTAACCCTAAACCTAACCCTAACCCTAACACCAACCCTAACACTAACCCTAACACTAACCCTAACCTAACGCCTAACCCTAACCCTAACACTAAACCTAACACCAACCCTAACCCTAATCCTAACCCTAACCCTAATCCTAACACTAACCCTTACCCTAACCCTAACCCTAAACCTAACCCTAACCCTAACCCTAAACCTAACACCAACCCTAACCTTATTCCTAACCCTAACCCTAACCCTAACACCAACCCTAACTCTAACCCTAACCTTAACCCCTAACCCTAACCCTAACCCTAATTCTAACACCAACCCTAAACCTAACCCTAACCCTAATCCTAATTCTAACCCTAACCCTAACCCTAACCCTAACACCAACCCTAAACCTAACCCTAACACTAACCCTAACCTAACCTCTAACCCTAACACTAACCCTAACCCTAACCCAAACACCAACCCTAACCCTAACCCTAACCATAACCTTAACACGAACCCTAACCCTAACCCTGACCCTAACCCCTAACCCTAACCCTAACCCTAACCCTAACCCTAACACCAACCCTAACCCTAAACCTAACCCTAAACCTAACACCAGCCCTTACCCTAACCCTAACCCTAACCCTAACCCAAATAAGGGCAAGGTGTACTGGTCAGCGACGGGCAAGTTCTAGGCCTCGGACTAGAGGGAGTCATGGGGGTTGGTCTAGGGCCCGAGGTAGGGCTAGTGGGAACGGTAGGCGTAGCGCTGGGTTAGACATAGGCCAAGGGATAAGTGTGGAAGTAAACCTCTGAGTAGGCCTAGGGCCAGGAGTGGGAGCTGTGGCTAGGGTTATGGATGGGGGTGGTCCTATGGGTAGGGGGAGCTGTAGGGCCAGGGTAGTGGTAGGACCAGAGGTAGTGCTAGGCGTAGGTCTAGGGCGAGGGGTCGTGCTCGGGGTAGGGTTAGGTGAAGGGCTAGTGGTTGGCAGAGACCAACGAGCAGTGTTAGGGTTAGGGCTCATGTTAGGCCTAGGACGAATGGTAGTGGTAGGGGTTGGCCGAGGGCTAAGTGTAGGTGTCACGGGAGGGCTCCGGGTAGTCCTAGGACTCGGAACAGGTGTAGGGCTGGATTAGGGTGTGGCTAAGGGTGGGTCCAGGGTGATTTCGTAGGACACGGCTTAGTGCTCTGGCTAACGGTAGGTCAAGGTGTACTGGTCGGCGACGGGCAAGTGCTAGGCCTCGGACTAGAGTGAGCACTGGGCGTTGGTCTAGGGACCGAGGTAGGGCTGGTGGGAGTGGTAGGCGTAGCGCTGGGGTAGGCAAAGGGCAAGGGGTGGGTGTCGGGGTAAATCTCGGAGTAGGCCTTGGACCTGGAGTGGGAGCTGTGACTAGAAGTAGGGATGCGGTTGGGCATATGGGTAGGGGTAGCTGTAGGGCCAGGTGTAGGTGTAGGATCAGAGGTAATGCTAGGCGTAGGCCTAGGGCGAGTGGTACTGCTCGGGGTAACCTAACCCTAACCCTAACCCTAACCCTAACCTTAACACGAACCCTAACCCTAACCCCTAACCCTAACCCTAACCCTAACCCTAACCCTAACCCTAACCATAACAATGGCAATGTGTATGGTCAGCGACGGGCAAGTTGTAGGCCTCGGACTAGACGGAGCCATGCGCGTTGGTCTAGAGCCCGAGCTAGGGCTAGTGGGAGTAGTAGGCGTAGCGCTGGGGTAGGCATAGGGCAAGGGGTGGGTTTCGAGGTACACCTCGGAGTAGGCCTAGGGCCAGGAGTGGGAGCTGTGGCTAGGGGTAGGGATGGGGGTGGGCCTATAGGTAGGGGGAGCTGTAGGGCCAGGGGTAGGTGTAGGACCAGAGGTAGTGTTAGGCGTAAGCCTAGGGCGAGGGGTAGTGCTCGCGGTAGGGTTAGGTGAAGGGCTAGTGGTTGGCAGAGGCCCATGGGCAGTGTTAGGGTTAGGGCTCATGTTAGGCCTACGACTACTGGTAGTGATAGGGGATGGCCGAGGGCTAGGCGTAGGTGTCACGGGAGCGCTCCGGGTAGTACTAGGATTCGGAACGGAATTAGGGCTGGATTAGGGTGTGGCTAAGGGTGGGTCCAGGGTGTTTTCTAGGACACGGGTTAGTGCTCTGGCTAACGGTAGGGCAAGGTGTACTTGTCGGCGCCGGGCAAGTGCTTGGCCTCGGACTAGAGTGAGCACTGGGCGTTGGTCTAGGGCCCGAGGTAGTGCTAGTAAAAGCGGTAGGCGTAGCCCTGGGGTAAGCATAGGGCAAGGGGTGGGTGTCGGGGTAAACCTCGGAGTAGGCTTTGGGCCAGGATTTGGAGTTGTGGCTAGGGGTAGGGATGGGGGTGGGCCTATGTGTAGGGGGAGATGTAGGGCCAGGGGTAGGGGTAGGACCAGAGGTAGTTCTAGGAATAGGCCTAGGGCGAGGGGTAGTGCTCGGGGTAACCTAACTTTACCCCCACCCTAAACCTAACCCTAACCCTAACACTAACCCTAACCCTAACCCTAACCATAACACTGACCCTAACCCTAACACTAACCCTAAACCTAACACCAACCCTAACCATAACCCTAACCCTAACCCTAATTCTAACCCTAACCCTAATCCTAACCCTAACCCTAACCCTAACCCTAACACCAACCCTAACACTAACCCTAACACTAACCCTAACCTAACCCCTAACCCTAACCCTAACTCTAACCCTAACCCTAAACCTAACACCAACCCTAACCCTAACCCTAACCCTAACCCTAACCCTAACACCAACCCTAACCCTAACCCTAAACCTAAACCCTAACCCTAACACTAACCCTAACCCTAACCCTAACCCTAACCTAACCCTAACCCTAACACCAACCCTAACCCTAACCCTAACCCTAACCCTAATTCTAACCCTAACCCTAACCCTAACCATAACCCTAAACCTAACACTAACCCTAACCCTAATCCCTAACCCTAACCCTAACCTTAACCGTAAACCTAACATCAACAATAACCCTAACCCTAACCCTAACCCTAATTCTAACCCTAACCCTAACCATAACCCAAACCCTAACCCTAACCCTAACCCTAACACCCACCCTAACACTAACCCTAACTCTAACCCTAACCTAACCCCTAACCCTATCCCTAACCCTAACCCTAACCCTAAACCTAACCCTAACCCTAACCCTAACCCTAACCCTAACCCTAACCCTAACCTAACCCTAACCCTAACACCAACCCTAACCCTAACCCTAACCCTAAACCTAATTCTAACCCTAACCCTAACCCTAACCCTAAACCTAACCCTATCACCAACCCTAACCCTAACCTTAACCCTAACCCTAACCCTAAATCTAACACCAAACCTAACCCTAACCCTAACCCTAACCCTAATCCTAACACTAACCCTAACCCTAAAACTAACCCTAAACCTAACCCTAACCCTAACCCTAAACCTAACACCAACCCTAACCCTAACCCTAACCCAAACCCTACCCTAATTCTAACCCTAACCATAACCCTAAACCTAAACCTAACCCTAACCCTAATCTTAACCCTACCTCCAATCCTAACCCTAACCCTAAACCTAAACCCTAACCCTAACCCTAACCCTAACCCTAACCCTAACAAGGGCAATGTGTACTGGTCAGCGTGGGCTAGTTCTAGGCCTCGGAATAGAGGGAGCCATGGGCGTTGGTCTGTGTTAGGCGTAGGCCTAGAACGAGGGGTAGTGCTCGGGGTAGGGTTAGGTGAAGGGCTAGTGGTTGGCAGAGGCTCACGAGCAGTGTTATGGTTAGGGCTCATGTTAGGCCTAGGACTAGTGGTAGTGGTAGGGGTTGGTTGAGGGCTAGAAGTAGTTGTCACGGGAGGGCTCCGGGTAGTCTAGGACTCGGAACGGATGTAGGGCTGGATAAGGGTGTGGCTAAGGGTGGGTCCAGGGTGATTTCGTAGGACACGGGTTAGTGCTCTGGCTAACGGTAGGGCAAGGTGTACTGGTCGGCGCCGGGCAAGTGCTTGGCCTCGGACTAGAGTGAGCACTGGGCGTTGGTCTAGGGCCCGAGGTAGGACTAGTAAAAGCGGTAGGCATAGCCCTGGGGTAGGCAAAGGGCAAGGGGTGGGTGTCGGGGTAAACCTCGGAGTAGGCTTCGGGCCAGGATTTGCAGTTGTGGCTAGGGGTAGGGATGGGGGTGGGCCTATGAGTAGGGGGAGCTGTAGGGCCAGGGGTAGGAGT
>NW_027669075.1:12500-17500 GCF_964194185.1 Rhinolophus hipposideros | reverse complement strand
CCCTAACCCTAACCCTAAACCTAACCCTAAACCTAACACCAACCCTAACCCTAACCGTAACACTAACCCTAACACTAAACCTAACCTAACCTTTAACCCTAACCCTAACCCTAACCCTAACACTAACCCGAACCCTAATCCCTAACCCTAACCCTCACCCTAACCCTAACCCTAAACCTAACACCAACCATAACCCTAACCCTAACCCTAACCCTAATTCTAACCCTAACCCTAAACCTAACCCTAACCCTAATCCTAACCCTAACACCAACCCTAACACTAACCCTAACACTAACCCTAACCTAACCCCTAACCCAATCCCTAACCCTAACCCTAACCCTAAACCTAACACCAACCCTAACCCTAACGCAAACCCTAACCCTAACACCAACCCTAACCCTAACCCTAACACTAACCCTAACCTAACCCCTAACCCTAACCCTAACCATAACCCTAATCCTAACCCTAACACCAACCCTAACCCTAACCCTAACCCTAATTCTAACCCTAATCCTAAACCTAACCCTAACCCTAACCCTAACACCAACCCTAAACCTAACACCAACCCTAACCCTAACCCTAACCCTAACCCTAACACTAACCGGAACCCTAATCCCTAACCCTAACCCTAACCCTAACCCTAACCCTAAACCTAACACCAACCCTAACGCTAACCCTAACCCTAACCCTAATTCTAACCCTAAACCTAACCCTAACCCTAACCCTAAACCTCACCCTAACCCTAACACCAACCCTAACAATAACCCTAACACTAACCCTAACCTAACCCCTAACCCTAACCCTAACCCAAACCCTAACCCTAAACCTAACACCAACCCTAACCCTAATCCTAACCCTAACCCTAACCCTAACACCAACCCTAACCCTAACCCTAACCTTAACCCCTAAACCTAACCCTAACCCTAATTCTAACACCAACCCTAACCTAACCCTAACCCTAACCCTAATTCTAACCCTAACCCTAACCCTAAACCTAACCCTAACACCAACCCTAACCCTAACCTTAACGCTAACCCTAACCCTAAACCTAACACCAACCCTAACCCTAACCCTAACTCTAACCCTAATCCTAACACTAACCCTAAACCTAACCCTAACCCTAAACCTAACCCTAACCCTAACCCTAAACCTAACCCTAACCCTAACACTAAACCTAACACCAACCCTAATTCTAACCCTAACCCTAACCCTAATTCTAACCCTAACCCTATCTTTAAACCCTAACCCTAACCCTAACCCTAACCCTAACCCTAACCCAAATAAGGGCAAGGTGTACTGGTCAGCGACGGGCTAGTTTAGGCCTCGGACTAGAGGGAGCCATGGGCGTTGGTCTAGGGCCCGAGTTAGGGCTAGAGGGAACGGTAGGCAAGCGCTGGGGTAGGCATAGGGCAAGGGGTGGGTGTCGAAGTAAACCTCAGAGTAGGCCTAGGGCCATAAGTGGGAGCTGTGGCTAGGGTTAGGGATGGGGGTGGGCCTATGGGTAGAGGGAGCTGTAGGGCCAGGGTTAGGGGTAGGAGCAGAGGTAGTGCTAGGCGTAGGCCTAGGGCGCGGGGTATTGCTCGGGGTAGGGTTAGGTGAAGGGCTAGTGGTTGGCAGAGGCCCTTGGGCAGTGTTAGGGTTAGGGCTCATGTTAGGCCTAGGACTAGTGGTAGTGGTAGAAGATGGCCGAGGACTAGGGGTAGGTGTCACGGGAAGGCTCCGGGTAGTCCTAGGACTCGGAACGGATGTAGGGCTGGATTAGGGTGTGGTAAGGGTGGGTCCAGGGTGATTTCGTAAAACACGGGTTAGGGCTCTGGGTAACGGTAGGGCAAGGTGTACTGGTCGGCGTTGGGCATGTGGTAGGCCTCGGACTAGAGGGAGCACTGGGCGTTGGTCTAGGGCCCGAGGTAGGGCTAGTGGGAGCGGTAGGCGTAGCGCTGAAGTAGGCAAACAGCCAGGGGTGTGTGTCGGGGTAAACCTCGGAGGAGGCCTAGGACCAGGAATGGGAGCTGTGGCTAGGGGTAGGGATGGGGGTGGGCCTATGGGTAGGAAGGGCTGTAGGGCCAGGGGTAGGGTAGGACCAGAGGTAGTGCTAGGCGTAGGCCTAGGGCGAAAGGTAGTGCTCGGTGTAACCTAACTTTAACCCTTTCCCTAACACTAACCCTAAACCTAACACCAACCCTAACCCTAACCCTAACACTAACCCTAACCCTAACACCAACCCTAACCCTAACCCTAACCCTAAACCCTAACACTAACCCTAACCCTAACACTAACCCTAACCCTAACCCAAATAAGGGCAAGGTGTACTGGTCAGCGACGGGCAAGTTTAGTCCTCGGACTAGAGGGAGCCATGGGCGTAGGTCTAGGGCCCGAGGTAGGCTAAAGGGAACGGTAGGCGTAGCGCTGGGGTAAACATAGGGCAAGGGGTGGGTTTCTAAGTAAACCTCAAAGTAGGCCTAGGGCCAGGAGTGGGAGCTGTGGCTAGGGTTAGGGATGGGGGTGGGCCTATGTGTAGGGGGAGCTGCAGGGCTAGGGGTAGTGGTAGGACCAGAGGTAGTGCTAGGCGTAGGCCTAGGGTGGGGATAGTGCTCGGGGTAACCTAACCCTAACCCTAACCCTAACCCTAACCCTAATCCTAACAATAACCCTAACCCTAAAACTAACCCTAAACCTAACCCTAACCCTAACCCTAAACATAACACCAACCCTAACCCTAACCCTAACCCTAACCCTAATTCTAACCCTAACCATAACCCTAAACCTAACCCTAACCCTAACCCTAAAACCAAACCTAACCCTAACCCTAACACTAACCCTAACCTAACCCCTAAACCTAACCCTAACCATAACCCTAACCCTAACCCTAACACCAACCCTAACCCTAACCCTAATTCTAACCCTGATCCTAACCCTAACCATAACCCTAACCCTAACACCAACCCTAACCCTAACACCAACCCTAACCCTAACCCTAATTCTAACCCTAACCCTAACCCTAACCCTAATCCTAACCCTAACACCAACCCTAACCCTAACCCTAACCCTAAACCTAACACCAACACTAACCCTAACCCTAACCCTAACCCTAATCCTAACCCTAACTCCAATCCTAACCCTAACCCTAAACCTAAACCCTAACCCTAACCCTAACCCTAACCCTAACCCTAACAAGGGCAATGTGTACTGGTCAGCGTGGGCTAGTTCTAGGCCTCGGACTAGAGGGAGCCATGGGCGTTGGTCTGTGTTAGGCGTAGGCCTAGAACGAGGGGTAGTTCTCGGGGTAGGGTTAGGTGAAGGGCTAGTGGTTGGCAGAGGCTCACGGGCAGTGTTATGGTTAGGGCTCATGTTAGGCCTAGGACTAGTGGTAGAGGTAGGGGTTGGTTGAGGGCTAGGGGTAGGTGACACGGGACGGCTCCGGGTAGTCCTAGGACTCGGAACGGATGTAGGGCTGGATTAGGGTGTGGCTAAGGGTGGGTCCAGGGTGATTTCGGAGGACACGGGTTAGTGCTCTAGCTAACGGTAGGGCAAGGTGTACTGGTCGGCGCCGGGCAAGTGCTTGGCCTCGGACTAGAATGAGCACAGGGCGTTGGTCTAGGGCCCGAGGTAGGACTAGTAAAAGCGGTAGGCGTAGCCCTGGGGTAGGCATAGGGCAAGGGGTGGGTGTCGGGGTAAACCTCGGAGTAGGCTTTGGGCCAGGATTTGGAGTTGTGGCTAGGGGTAGGGATGGGGGTGGGCCTATGAGTAGGGGGAGCTGTAGGGCCAGGGGTAGGAGTAAAACCAGAGGTAGTGCTAGGCGTAGGCCTAGGGTGAGGGGTAGTGCTCGGGGTAACCTAACCCTAACCCTAACCCTAACCCTAACCCTAACACTAACCCTAACACTAACCCCCAACCCTAACCCTAACCCTAACCCTAACCCTAAACATAAAACCAACCCTAACCCTAACCCTAACCCTAACACCAACACTAACCCTAACCCTAACCCCTAACCCTAACCCTAATCCTAACGCTAACCTTAACAAGGGCAAGGTGTACTGGTCAGCGACGAGCAAGTTCTAGGCCTCGGACTAGAGGAAGCCATGGGCGTTGGTCTAGGGCCCGAGCTAGGGCTAGTGGGAGCGTTAGGCGTAGCACTGGGGTTGGCATAGGGCAAGGGGTGGGTGTCGAGTTAAACCTCGGAGTAGGCCTAGGGCCAGGAGTGGGAGCTGTGGCTAGGGGTAGGAATGAGGGTGGGCCTATGGGTAGGGGGAGCTGTAGGGCCAGGGGTCGAGGTAGGACCAGAGGTAGTGCTAGGCGTAGGCCTAGGGCGCGGGGTACTGCTCGGGGTAGGGTTAGGTGAAGGGTTAGTGGTTGGCAGAGGCCCATGGGCAGTGTTAGGGTTAGGGCTCATGATAGGCCTATGACTAGTGGTAGTGGTAGAAGATGGTTGAGGGCTAGGGGTAGGTGTCACGGGAAGGCTCCGGGTAGTCCTAGGACTCGGAACGGATGTAGGGCTGATTTAGGGTGTGGTAAGGGTGGGTCCAGTGTGATTTCGTAGGACACGGGTTAGTGCTCTGTGCAACGGTAGGGCAAGGTGTACTGGTCGGCGTCGGGCATGTGGTAAGCCTCGGACTGGAGGGAGCACTGAGCTTTGGTCTAGGGGCCGAGGTAGGGCTAGTGGGAGCGGTAGGCGTCGCGCTGAAGTAGGCAAAGTGCAAGGGGTGGGTGTCGGGGTAAACCTCTGAGTAGGCCTAGGACCAGGATTGGGAGCTGTGGCTAGGGGTAGTTATGGGGGTGAGCCTATGGGTAGGGGGGGCTGTAGGGCCAGGGGTAGGGGTAGGACCAGAGGTAGTGCTAGGCGTAGGCCTAGGGCGAGGGGTAGTGCTCGGGGTAACCTAACTTTAACCCTAACCCTAACCCTAACCCTAACCCTAACACTAACCCTAACCCTAATCCCTAACCCTAACCCTAACCCTAAACCTAACACTAAACCTAACACCAACCCTAACCCTAACCGTAAC
>NW_027669075.1:0-7500 GCF_964194185.1 Rhinolophus hipposideros | reverse complement strand
ACCCTAACACTAACCCGAACCCTAATCCCTAACCCTAACCCTAACCCTAACCCTAACCCTAAACCTAACACCAACCCTAACGCTAACACTAACCCTAACCCTAATTCTAACCCTAACCCTAACCCTAAACCTAACCCTAAACCTCACCCTAACTCTAACACCAACCCTAACAATAACCCTAACACTAACCCTACCCTAACCCCTAACCCTAACCCTAACCCTAACCCTAACCCTAAACCTAACACCAACCCTAACCCTAATCCTAACCCTAACCCTAACCCTAACACCAACCCTAACCCTAACCCTAACCTTAACCCCTAACCCTAACCCTAATTCTAACACCAACCCTAACCTAACCCTAACCCTAACCCTAATTCTAACCCTAACCCTAACCCTAACCCTAAACCTAACCCTAACACCAACCCTAACCCTAACCCTAACACTAACCCTAACCCTAATCCCTAACCCTAAACCTAACCCTAAACCTAACCCTAAACCTAACACCAACCCTAACCCTAACCCTAACCCTAATTCTAACCCTAATCCTAACCCTAACCCTAACCCTAACCCTAACACCAACCCTAACCCTAACACCAACCCTAACCCTAACCCTAATTCTAACCCTAACCCTAACCCTAACCCTAATCCTAACCCTAACACCAACCCTAACCCGAACCCTAACCCTAACCCTAAACCTAACACCAACCCTAACCCTAACCCTAACCCTAACAACAACCCTAACCCTAACCCTAACCCTAACCCCTAACCCTAACCCTAACCCTAACCCTAACCTAACCCTAACCCTAACACCAACCCTAACCCTAACCCTAACCCTAATTCTAACCCTAACCCTAACCCTAAACCTAACCCTAACCCTAACAACAACCGTAACCCTAACACTAACCCTAACCCTAACCCTAAACCTAACACCAACCCTAACCCTAACCCTAACCCTAACCCTAACCCTAACCCTAACAAGGGCAAGGTGTACTGGTCAGCGAAGGGCTAGTTCTAGGCCTCGGACTAGAGGGAGCCATGGGCGTTGGTCTGTGTTAGGCGTAGGCCTAGAACGAGGGGTAGTCCTTGGGGTAGGGTTAGGTGAAGGGCTAGTGGTTGGCAGAAGCTCACGGGCAGTGTTATGGTTAGGGCTCATGTTAGGCCTAGGACTAGTGGTAGTGGTAGGGGTTGGCCGAGGGCTAGGGGTAGGTGTCACGGAAGGGCTCCGGGTAGTCCTAGGAATCGAAACGGATGTAGGGCTGGATTAGGGTGTGGCTAAGGGTGGGTCCAGGGTGTTTTCTAGGACACGGGTTAGTGCTCTGGCTAACGGAAGGGCAAGGTGTACTTGTCGGCGCCGGGCAAGTGCTTGGCCTCGGACTAGAGTGAGCACTGGGCGTTGGTCCAGGCCCCGAGGTAGGGCTAGTAAAAGCGGTAGGCGTAGTCCTGGGGTAAGCATAGGGCAAGGGGTGGGTGTCGGGGTAAACCTCGGAGTAGGCTTTGGGCCGGGATTTGGAGTTGTGGCTAGGGGTAGGGATGGGGGTGGGCCTATGGGTAGGGGGAGCTGTAGGGCCAGGGGTAGGGGTAGGACCAGAGGTAGTTCTAGGCGTAGGCCTAGGGCGAGGGGAAGTGCTCGGGGTAACCTAACTTTAACCCTAACCCTAACCCTAACCCTAACCCTAACCCTAACCCTAACCCTAAACCTAACACCAACCCTAACCCTAACCTAACCCTAACCCTAACACCAACCCTAACCCTAACCCTAACCCTAATTCTAACCCTAACCCTAACCCTAAACCTAACACTAACCCTAACAACAACACTAACCCTAACACTAACCCTAACCCTAACCCTAAACCTAACACCAACCCTAACCCTATTCCTAACCCTAATCCTAACCCTAACTCCAATCCTAACCCTAACCCTAAACCTAAACCCTAACCCTAACCCTAACCCTAACCCTAACCCTAACAATGGCAAGGTGTACTGGTCAGCGACGGGCTAGTTCTAGGCCTCGGACTAGAGGGAGCCATGGGCGTTGGTCTGTGTTAGGCGTAGGCCTAGAACGCGGGGTAGTGCTTGGGGTAGGGTTAGGTGAAGGGCTAGTGGTTGGCAGAGGCTCACGGGCAGTGTTATGGTTAGGGCTCATGTTAGGATTAGGACTACTGGTAGTGGTAGTGGTTGGCCGAGGGCTAGGTGTAGGTGTCACGGGAGGGCTCCGGGTAGTCCTAGGACTCGGAACGAATGTAGGGCTGGATTAGGGTGTGGCTAAGGGTGGGTCCAGGGTGATTTCGTAGGACACGGGTTAGTGCTCTGGCTAACGGTAGCGCAAGGTGTACTTGTCGGCGCCGGGCAAGTGCTTGGCCTCGGACTAGAGTGAGCACTGGGCGTTGGTCTAGGGCCCGAGGTAGGACTAGTAAAAGCGGTAGGCGTAGCCCTGGGGTAGGCATAGGGCAAGAGGTGGGTGTCAAGGTAAACCTCGGAGTAGGCTTTGGGCCAGGATTTGGAGTTGTGGCTAGGGGTAGGGATGGGGGTGGGCCTATGAGTAGGGGGAGCTGTAGGGCCAGGGGTAGGAGTAAAACCAGAGGTAGTGCTAGGCGTAGGCCTAGGGTGAGGGGTAGTGCTCGGGTAACCTAACCCTAACCCTAACCCTAACCCTAAACCTAACCCTAACACCAACCCTAACCCTAACACCAACACTAACCCTAACCCTAACCCTAACCGTAACCCTAACCCTAACCCTAACCTTAACAAGGGCAAGGTGTACTGGTCAGCGACGGGCAAGTTCTAGGCCTCGGACTAGAAAAAGCCATGGGCGTTGGTCTAGGGCCCGAGCTAGGGCTAGTGGGAGCGGTAGGCGTAGCGCTGGGGTTGGCATAGGGCAAGGGGTGGGTGTCGAGGTAAACCTCGGAGTAGGCCTAGGGCCAGGAGTGGGAGCTGTGGCTAGGGGTAGGAATGAGGGTTGGAATATTGGTAGAGGGAGCTGTAGGGCCAGGGGTAGGGGTAGGACCAGAGGTAGTGCTAGGCGTAGGCCTAGGGCGCGGGGTATTGCTCGGGGTAGGGTTAGGTGAAGGGCTAGTGGTTGGCAGAGGCCCATGGGCAGTCTTAGGGTTAGGGCTCATGTTAGGCCTAGGACTAGTGGTAGTGGTAGAAGATGGCCGAGGGCTAGGGGTAGGTGTCACGGGAAGGCTCCGGGTAGTCCTAGGACTCGGAACGGATGTAGGGCTGATTTAGGGTGTGGTAAGTGTGGGTCCAGGGTGATTTCGTAGGACACGGGTTAGTGCTCTGTGTAACGGTAGGGCAAGCTGTACTGGTCGGCGTCGGGCATGTGGTAGGTCTCGGACTGGAGGAAGCACAGAGCTTTGGTCTAGGGGCTGAGGTAGGGCTAGTGGGAGCGGTAGGCGTCGCGCTGAAGTAGGCAAAGGGCGAGGGGTGGGTGTCGGGGTAAACCTCTGAGTAGGCCTAGGACCAGGATTGGGAGCTGTGGCTAGGGGTAGTGATGGGGGTGAGCCTATGGGTAGGGGGGGCTGTAGGGCCAGGGGTAGTGGTAGGACCAGAGGTAGTGCTAGGCGTAGGCCTAGAGCGAGGGGTAGTGCTCGGGGTAACCTAATTTTAACCCTAACCCTAACCCTAACCCTAACACTAAACCTAACCCTAATCCCTAACCCTAACCCTAACCCTAAACCTAACCCTAAACCTAACACCAACCCTAACCCTAACCGTAACACTAACCCTAACACTAAACCTAACCTAACCTTTAACCCTAACCCTAACCCTAACCCTAACACTAACCCGAACCCTAATCCCTAACCCTAACCCTCACCCTAACCCTAACACTAAACCTAACACCAACCATAACCCTAACCCTAACCCTAACCCTAATTCTAACCCTAACCCTAAACCTAACCCTAACCCTAATCCTAACCCTAACACCAACCCTAACACTAACCCTAACACTAACCCTAACCTAACCCCTAACCCAATCCCTAACCCTAACCCTAACCCTAAACCTAACACCAACCCTAACCCTAACGCAAACTCTAACCCTAACACTAACCCTAACCCTAACCCTAAACCTAACCCCTAACCCTAACCCTAACCCTAACCCTAACCTAACCCTAAACCTAACCCTCACCCTAACCCTAAACCTAACACCAACCCTAACCCTAACCCTAACCCTAATTCTAACCCTAACCCTAACCCTAACCCTAAACCTAACCGTATCACCACCCTAACCCTAACCTTAACCCTAACCCTAACCCTAAATCTAACACCAACCCTAACCCTAACCCTAACACTATCCCTAATCCTAATACTAACCCTAACACTAACCCTAACCCTAACCTAACCCTAACCCTAACACCAACCCTAACCCTAACCCTAACCCTAACCCTAATTCTTACCCTAACCTTAACCCTAACCCTAAACCTAACCGTATCACCAACCCTAACCCTAACCTTAACCCTAACCCTAACCCTAAATCTAACACCAACCCTAACCCTAACCCTAACCCTAACCCTAATCCTATCACTAACCCTAACCCTAACCCTAACCCTAAACCTAACCCTCACCCTAACCCTAAACCTAACACCAACCCTAACCCTAACCCTAACCCTAACCCTAACCTTAATTCTAACCCTAACCATAACCCTAAACCTAACCCTAACCCTAACCCTAAAACCAACCCTAACCCTAACCCTAACACTAACCCTAACCTAACCCCTAACCCTAACCCTAACCATAACCCTAATCCTAACCCTAACACCAACCCTAACCCTAACCCTAACCCTAATTCTAACCCTAATCCTAACCCTAACCCTAACCCTAACCCTAACACCAACCCTAAACCTAACACCAACCCTAACCCTAACCCTAACCCTAACCCTAACACTAACCCGAACCCTAATCCCTAACCCTAACCCTAACCTTAACCCTAACCCTAAACCTAACACCAACCCTAACGCTAACCCTAACCCTAACCCTAATTCTAACCCTAAACCTAACCTTAACCCTAACCCTAAACCTCACCCTAACCCTAACACCAACCCTAACAATAACCCTAACACTAATCCTAACCTAACCCCTAACCCTAACCCTAACCCTAACCCTAACCCTAAACCTAACACCAACCCTAACCCTATTCCTAACCCTAACCCTAACCCTAACACCAACCCTAACCCTAACCCTAACCTTAACCACTAAACCTAACCCTAACCCTAATTCTAACACCAACCCTAACCTAACCCTAACCCTAACCCTAATTCTAACCCTAACCCTAACCCTAAACCTAACCCTAACACCAACCCTAACCCTAACCCTAACCCTAACCCTAACCCTAATCCTAACACTAACCCTAAACCTAACCCTAACCCTAAACCTAACCCTAACCCTAACCCTAAACCTAACCCTAACCCTAACCCTAAACCTAACACCAACCCTAACCCTAACCCTAACCCTAACCCTAATTCTAACCCTAACCCTATCTTTAAACCCTAACCCTAACCCTAACCCTAACCCTAACCCTAACCCAAATAAGGGCAAGGTGTACTGGTCAGCGACGGGCTAGTTTAGGCCTCGGACTAGAGGGAGCCATGGGCGTTGGTCTAGGGCCCGAGTTAGGGCTAGAGGGAACGGTAGGCAAGCGCTGGGGTAGGCATAGGGCAAGGGGTGGGTGTCGAAGTAAACCTCAGAGTAGGCCTAGGGCCATAAGTGGGAGCTGTGGCTAGGGTTAGGGATGGGGGTGGGCCTATGGGTAGAGGGAGCTGTAGGGCCAGGGTTAGGGGTAGGAGCAGAGGTAGTGCTAGGCGTAGGCCTAGGGCGCGGGGTATTGCTCGGGGTAGGGTTAGGTGAAGGGCTAGTGGTTGGCAGAGGCCCTTGGGCAGTGTTAGGGTTAGGGCTCATGTTAGGCCTAGGACTAGTGGTAGTGGTAGAAGATGGCCGAGGACTAGGGGTAGGTGTCACGGGAAGGCTCCGGGTAGTCCTAGGACTCGGAACGGATGTAGGGCTGGATTAGGGTGTGGTAAGGGTGGGTCCAGGGTGATTTCGTAAAACACGGGTTAGGGCTCTGGGTAACGGTAGGGCAAGGTGTACTGGTCGGCGTTGGGCATGTGGTAGGCCTCGGACTAGAGGGAGCACTGGGCGTTGGTCTAGGGCCCGAGGTAGGGCTAGTGGGAGCGGTAGGCGTAGCGCTGAAGTAGGCAAACAGCCAGGGGTGTGTGTCGGGGTAAACCTCGGAGGAGGCCTAGGACCAGGAGTGGGAGCTGTGGCTAGGGGTAGGGATGGGGGTGGGCCTATGGGTAGGAAGGGCTGTAGGGCCAGGGGTAGGGTAGGACCAGAGGTAGTGCTAGGCGTAGGCCTAGGGCGAAAGGTAGTGCTCGGTGTAACCTAACTTTAACCCTTTCCCTAACACTAACCCTAAACCTAACACCAACCCTAACCCTAACCCTAACACTAACCCTAACCCTAACACCAACCCTAAACCTAACACTAACCCTAAACCCTAACACTAACCCTAACCCTAACACTAACCCTAACCCTAACCCAAATAAGGGCAAGGTGTACTGGTCAGCGACGGGCAAGTTTAGTCCTCGGACTAGAGGGAGCCATGGGCGTAGGTCTAGGCCCGAGGTAGGCTAAAGGGAACGGTAGGCGTAGCGCTGGGGTAAACATAGGGCAAGGGGTGGGTTTCTAAGTAAACCTCGGAGTAGGCCTAGGGCCAGGAGTGGGAGCTGTGGCTAGGGTTAGGGATGGGGGTGGGCCTATGTGTAGGGGGAGCTGCAGGGCTAGGGGTAGTGGTAGGACCAGAGGTAGTGCTAGGCGTAGGCCTAGGGCGGGGATAGTGCTCGGGGTAACCTAACCCTAACCCTAACCCTAACCCTAACCCTAATCCTAACACTAACCCTAACCCTAAAACTAACCCTAAACCTAACCCTAACCCTAACCCTAAACATAACACCAACCCTAACCCTAAACCTAACCCTAACCCTAATTCTAACCCTAACCATAACCCTAAACCTAACCCTAACCCTAACCCTAAAACCAAACCTAACCCTAACCCTAACACTAACCCTAACCTAACCCCTAAACCTAACCCTAACCATAACCCTAACCCTAACCCTAACACCAACCCTAACCCTAACCCTAATTCTAACCCTGATCCTAACCCTAACCATAACCCTAACGCTAACACCAACCCTAACCCTAACACCAACCCTAACCCTAACCCTAATTCTAACCCTAACCCTAACCCTAACCCTAATCCTAACCCTAACACCAACCCTAACCCTAACCCTAACCCTAACCCTAACCCTAAACCTAACACCAACCCTAACCCTAACCCTAACTTTAACCCTAATCCTAACCCTAACTCCAGTCCTAACCCTAACCCTAAACCTAAACCCTAACCCTAACCCTAACACTAACCCTAACCCTAACCCTAACCCTAACAAGGGCAATGTGTACTGGTCAGCGTGGGCTAGTTCTAGGCCTCGGACTAGAGGGAGCCAT
>NW_027669076.1:67500-72500 GCF_964194185.1 Rhinolophus hipposideros | reverse complement strand
GTTCGGAGTCCTAGGACTACCCGGAGCCATTTCGTGACACCTACCCCTAGTCCTCGGCCAACCCCTACCACTACCACTAGTCCTAGGCTTAACATGAGCCCTATCCCTAACACTGCCCGTGGGCCTCTGCCAAACACTAGCCCTTCAACTAACCCTACCCCGAGCACTACCCCTCGCCCTAGGCCTACGCCTAGCACTACCTCTGGTCCTACCACTACCCCTGGCCCTACAGCTCCCCTACACATAGGCCCACCCCCAACCCTACCACTAGCCACAGCTCCCACTTCTGGCCCTAGGCCTACTCCGAGGTTTACCTCGACACCCACCCCTTGCCCTATGCCTACCCCAGCGCTACGCCTACCGCTCTCACTAGCCCTAGCTCGGGCCCTAGACCAACGCCCATGGCTCCTTCTAGTCCGAGGCCTAGAACTTGCCAGTCCCTGACCAGTACACCTTGCCCTTGTTAGGGTTAGGGTTAGGGTTAGGGTTAGGGTTAGGGTTAGGATTAGGGTTTAGGGTTAGGGTTAGGGTTAGGGTTGGTGTTAGAGTTAGGGTTAGGGTTAGGGTTAGGGTTGGTGATAGGTTTAGGTTTAGGGTTAGGGTTAGGGTTACGGTTAGGGTTAGGGTTAGGGTTAGGGTTAGGGTTAGGGTTGGTGTTAGGTATAGAGTTAGGGTTAGGGTTAGGGTTAGGGTTAGGGTTGGTGTTAGGGTTAGGGTTAGGGTTAGTAATAGGGTTAGGGTTAGGGTTAGGGTTAGGATTAGGGTTAGGGTTGGTGTTAGGGTTAGGGTTAGGTTTAGGGTTAGGGTTCGTGTTAGGCATAGGGTTAGGGTTAGGGTTAGGGTTAGGGTTAGGGTTGGTGTTAGGGTTAGGGTTAGGCTTAGGGTTGGTGTTAGGGTTAGGGTTAGGGTTAGGGTTAGGGCTAGGGTTAGGGTTAGGGTTAGGATTAGGGTTAGGGTTGGTGTTAGGGTTAGGGTTAGGGTTAGGGTTAGTGTTAGGGTTGGTGTTAGGGTTAGGGTTAGGGTTAGGGTTAAGGTTGGTGTTAGGTATAGGGTTAGGGTTAGGGTTAGGGTTAGGGTTAGGGTTGGTGTTAGGGTTAGGGTTAGGGTTAGGGTTAGTTTTAGGGTTAGGGTTAGGGTTAGGGTTAGGATTAGGGTTAGGGTTGGTGTTAGTGTTAGGGTTAGGGTTAGTGTTGGTGTTAGGCATAGGGTTAAGGTTAGGGTTAGGGTTAGGGTTAGGGTTGGTGTTAGGGTTAGGGTTAGGGTTAGGGTTGGTGTTAGGTTTAGGGTTAGGGTTAGAGTTAGGGTTAGGGTTAGGGTTAAGGTTAGGGTTAGGGTTAGGGTTGGTGTTAGGGTTAGGGTTAGGGTTAGAGTTAGGGTTAGGGTTAGGGTTAGGGTTGGTGTTAGGGTTAGGGTTAGGGTTAGAGTTAGGGTTGGTGTTAGGGTTAGTGTTTGGGTTAGGGTTAGGGTTGGTGTTAGGTTTAGGGTTAGGGTTAGGGTTAGGGTTAGGGTTGGTGTTAGGTTTAGGGTTAGGGTTAGGGTTAGGGTTGGTGTTAGGGTTAGGGTTAGGGTTAGGATTAGGGTTAGGGTTGGTGTTAGGGTTAGGGTTAGGTTTAGGTTTAGGGTTGGTGTTAGGGTTAGGGTTAGGGTTAGGGTTAGGGTTAGGGTTGGTGTTAGGGTTAGGGTTAGGGTTAGGGTTAGGGTTGGTGTTAGGTATAGGGTTAGGGTTAGGGTTAGGGTTAAGGTTGGTGTTAGGGTTAGGGTTAGGGTTAGGTTTAGTGTTAGGGTTAGGGTTAGGGTTAGGGTTAGGTTACCCCGAGTACTACCCCTCGCCCTAGGCCTACGCTTAGCACTACCTCTGGTCCTACCCCTACCCCTGTCCCTACAGCTCCCCCTACCCATAGGCCCACCCCCAACCCTACCACTAGCCACAGCTCCCACTCCTGGCCCTAAGCCTACTCCGAGGTTTACCTCGACACCCACCCCTTGAAATATGCCTACACCAGCGCTACGCCTACCGCTCTCACTAGCCCTAGCTCGGGCCCTAGACCAACGCCCATGGCTCCTTCTAGTCCGAGGCGTAGAACTTGCCCGTCACTGACCAGTACACCTTGCCCTTGTTAGGGTTAGGGTTAGGGTTAGGGTTAGGGTTAGGGTTAGGATTAGGGTTTAGGGTTAGGGTTAGGGTTATGGTTGGTGTTAGGGTTAGGGTTAGGGTTAGGGTTAGGGTTGGTTTTAATTTAGGTTTAGGGTTAGGGTTAGGGTTACGGTTAGGGTTAGGGTTAGGGTTAGGGTTAGGGTTAGGGTTGGTGTTAGGTATAGGGTTAGGGTTAGGGTTAGGGTTAGTTTTAGGGTTGGTGTTAAAGTTAGGGTTAGGGTTAGGGTTAATGTTAGGGTTAGGGTTAGGGTTAGGATTAGGGTTAGGGTTGGTGTTAGGGTTAGGGTTAGGTTTAGGGTTAGGGTTCGTGTTAGGCATAGGGTTAGGGTTAGGGTTAAGGTTAGGGTTAGGGTTGGTGTTAGGGTTAGGGTTAGGGTTAGGGTTGGTGTTAGGGTTAGGGTTAGGGTTAGTGTTAGGGTTAGGGTTAGGATTAGGGTTAGGGTTGGTGTTAGGGTTAGGGTTAGGGTTAGGGTTATGGTTGGTGTTAGGGTTAGGGTTAGGGTTAGGGTTAGTGTTAGGGTTAGGGTTAGGGTTAGGGTTAGGGTTAGGTTTAGGGTTAATGTTGGTGTTGGGGTTAGGGTTAGGTTTAGGGTTAGGGTTCGTGTTAGGCATAGGGTTAGGGTTAGGGTTAGGGTTAGGGTTAGGGTTGGTGTTAGGGTTAGGGTTAGGGTTAGGGTTAGGGTTGGTGTTAGGGTTAGGGTTAGGGTTAGGATTAGGGTTAGGGTTGGTGTTAGGGTTAGGGTTAGGGTTAGGGTTGGTGTTAGGGTTAGGGTTAGGGTTAGGGTTAGGGTTAGGGTTAGGGTTAGGATTAGGGTTAGGATTTGTGTTAGGGTTAGGGTTAGGGTTAGGGTTAGGGTAGGTGTTAGGGTTAGGGTTAGGGTTAGAGTTAGGGTCAGGGTTAGGGTTAGGGTTGGTGTTAGGGTTAGGGTTAGGGTTAGGGTTAGAGTTAGGGTTAGGGTTAGGGTTAGGGTTGGTGTTAGGGTTAGGGTTAGGGTTAGGGTTAGGGTTGGTGTTAGGGTTAGTGTTTGGGTTAGGGTTAGGGTTGGTGTTAGGTTTAGGGTTAGGGTTAGGGTTAGGGTTAGGGTTGGTGTTAGGGTTATGGTTAGGGTTAGGGTTCGTGTTAGGCATAGGGTTAGGGTTAGGGTTAGGGTTAGGTTTAGGGTTGGTGTTAGGGTTAGGGTTAGGGTTAGGGTTAGGGTTGGTGTTAGAGTTAGGGTTAGGGTTAGGGTTAGGGTTAGGGTTAGGGTTGGTGTTAGGGTTAGGGTTAGGGTTAGCGTTAGGGTTGGTGTTAGGTATAGGGTTAGGGTTAGGGTTAAGGTTGGTGTTAGGGTTAGGGTTAGGGTTAGGGTTAGTGTTAGGGTTAGGGTTAGGGTTAGGGTTAGGTTACCCCGAGCACTACCCCTCGCCCTAGGCCTACGCCTAGCACTACCTCTGGTCCTAACCCTACCCCTGTCCCTACAGCTCCCCCTACCCATAGGCCCACCCCCATCCCTACCCCTAGCCACAGCTCCCACTCCTGGTCCTAGGCCTACTCCGAGGTTTACCCCGACACCCACCCCTTGCCCTTTGCCTACCCCAGCGCTACGCCTACCGCTCCCACTACCCCTACCTCGGGCCCTAGACCAACGCCCAGTGCTCACTCTAGTCCGAAGCCTAGCACTTGCCCGTCGCCAACCGGTACACCTTGCCCTACCTATAGCCAGAACACTAACCCGTGTCCTACGAAATCACCCTGGACCCACCATTAGCCACACCCTAATCAGCCCTACATCCGTTCGGAGTCCTAGGACTACCCGGAGCCATTTCGTGACACCTACCCCTAGTCCTCGGCCAACCCCTACCACTACCACTAGTCCTAGGCTTAACATGAGCCCTATCCCTAACACTGCCCGTGGGCCTCTGCCAAACACTAGCCCTTCAACTAACCCTACCCCGAGCACTACCCCTCGCCCTAGGCCTACGCCTAGCACTACCTCTGGTCCTACCACTACCCCTGGCCCTACAGCTCCCCTACACATAGGCCCACCCCCAACCCTACCACTAGCCACAGCTCCCACTTCTGGCCCTAGGCCTACTCCGAGGTTTACCTCGACACCCACCCCTTGCCCTATGCCTACCCCAGCGCTACGCCTACCGCTCTCACTAGCCCTAGCTCGGGCCCTAGACCAACGCCCATGGCTCCTTCTAGTCCGAGGCCTAGAACTTGCCAGTCCCTGACCAGTACACCTTGCCCTTGTTAGGGTTAGGGTTAGGGTTAGGGTTAGGGTTAGGGTTAGGATTAGGGTTTAGGGTTAGGGTTAGGGTTAGGGTTGGTGTTAGAGTTAGGGTTAGGGTTAGGGTTAGGGTTGGTGATAGGTTTAGGTTTAGGGTTAGGGTTAGGGTTACGGTTAGGGTTAGGGTTAGGGTTAGGGTTAGGGTTAGGGTTGGTGTTAGGTATAGAGTTAGGGTTAGGGTTAGGGTTAGGGTTAGGGTTGGTGTTAGGGTTAGGGTTAGGGTTAGTAATAGGGTTAGGGTTAGGGTTAGGGTTAGGATTAGGGTTAGGGTTGGTGTTAGGGTTAGGGTTAGGTTTAGGGTTAGGGTTCGTGTTAGGCATAGGGTTAGGGTTAGGGTTAGGGTTAGGGTTAGGGTTGGTGTTAGGGTTAGGGTTAGGCTTAGGGTTGGTGTTAGGGTTAGGGTTAGGGTTAGGGTTAGGGCTAGGGTTAGGGTTAGGGTTAGGATTAGGGTTAGGGTTGGTGTTAGGGTTAGGGTTAGGGTTAGGGTTAGTGTTAGGGTTGGTGTTAGGGTTAGGGTTAGGGTTAGGGTTAAGGTTGGTGTTAGGTATAGGGTTAGGGTTAGGGTTAGGGTT
>NW_027669076.1:60000-62500 GCF_964194185.1 Rhinolophus hipposideros | reverse complement strand
TTAGGGTTAGGGTTAGGGTTAGGGTTAGGGTTGGTGTTAGGGTTAGGGTTAGGGTTAGGGTTAGGGTTGGTGTTAGGGTTAGGGTTAGGGTTAGGATTAGGGTTAGGGTTGGTGTTAGGGTTAGGGTTAGGGTTAGGGTTGGTGTTAGGGTTATGGTTAGGGTTAGGTTTAGGGTTAGGGTTAGGGTTAGGGTTAGGGTTGGTGTTAGGGTTAGGGTTAGGGTTAGGGTTAGGGTTGGTGTTAGGTATAGGGTTAGGGTTAGGGTTAGGGTTAGGGTTGGTGTTAGGGTTAGGGTTAGGTTTAGGGTTAGTGTTAGGGTTAGGGTTAGGGTTAGGGTTAGGTTACCCCGAGCACTACCCCTCGCCCTAGGCCTACGCCTAGCACTACCGCTGGTCCTACCACTACTCCTGGCCCTACAGCTCCCCCTACCCATAGGTCCACCCCCACCCCTACCCCTAGCCACAGCTCCCACTCCTGGCCCTAGGCCTACACCGAGGTTTACCTCGACACCCACCCCTTGCCCTATGCCTACCCCAGCGCTACGCCTACCGTTTCCACTAGCCATAGCTCGGGCCCTAGACCAACGCCCATGGCTCCCTCTCGTCCGAGGCCTAGAACTTGCCCGTCGCTGACCAGTACACCTTGCCCTTGTTAGGGTTAGGGTTAGGGTTAGGGTTAGGGTTAGGGTTTAGGGTTAGGGTTAGGGTTGGTGTTAGGTATAGGGTTAGGGTTAGGGTTAGGGTTAGGGTTAGGGTTAGGGTTGGTGTTAGGGTTAGGGTTAGGGTTAGGGTTAGGGTTGGTGTTAGGTATAGGGTTATGGTTAGGGTTAGTGTTGGTGATAGGTTTAAGGTTAGGGTTAGGGTTAGGGTTAGGTTACCCCGAGCACTACCCCTCGCCCTAGGCCTACGCCTAGCACTACCTCTGGTCCTACCCCTACCTTTGTCCCTACAGATCCCCCTACCCATAGGCCCACCCCCATCCCTACCCCTAGCCACAGCTTCCACTCCTGGTCCTAGGCCTACTCCGAGGTTTACACCGACTCCCACCCCTTGCCCTTTGCCTACCCCAGCGCTACGCCTACCGCTCCCACTAGCCCTACCTCGGGCCCTAGACCAACGCCCAGTGCTCACTCAAGTCCGAAGCTAGCACTTGCCCGTCGCCAACCGGTACACCTTGCCCTACCGATAGCCAGAGCACTAACCCGTGTCCTACGAAATCACCCTGGACCCACCATTAGCCACACCCTAATCCAGCCCTACATCCGTTCTGAGTCCTAGGACTACCCGGAGCCATTTCGTGACACCTACCCCTAGTCCTCGGCCAACCCCTACCACTACCACTAGTCCTAGGCTTAACATGAGCCCTAACCCTAACACTGCCCGTGGGCCTCTGCCAAACACTAGCCCTTCAACTAACCCTACCCCGAGCACTACCCCTCGCCCTAGGCCTACGCCTAGCACTACCTCTGGTCCTACCACTACCCCTGGCCCTACAGCTCCCCCTACCCATAGGCCCACCCCCAACCCTACCACTAGCCACAGCTCCCACTCCTGGCCCTAGGCCTACTCCGAGGTTTACCTCGACACCCACCCCTTGCCCTATGCCTAGCCCAGCGCTACGCCTACCGCTCTCACTAGCCCTAGCTCGGGCCCTAGACCAACGCACATGGCTCCTTCTAGTCCGAGGCCTAGAACTTGCCCGTCGCTGACCACTACACCTTGCCCTTGTTAGGGTTAGGGTTAGGGTTAGGGTTAGGGTTAGGATTAGGGTTTAGGGTTAGGGTTAGGGTTAGGGTTGGTGTTAAGGTTAGGGTTAGGGTTAGGGTTGGAGTTAGGTTTAGGGTTAGGGTTAGGGTTGGTGTTAGGGTTAGGGTTAGGGTTAGGGTTAGGGTTGGTGTTAGATATAAAGTTAGGATTAGGGTTAGGGTTAGGGTTAGGGTTGGGGTTAGGGTTAGGGTTAGGGTTAGGGTTAGTGTTAGTGTTAGGGTTAGGGTTAGGGTTAGGATTAGGGTTTAGGGTTAGGGTTAGGGTTAGGTTTGGTGTTATGGTTAGGGTTAGGGTTAGGGTTAGGGTTGGTGTTAGGTTTAGGGTTAGGGTTAGGGTTAGGGTTAGGGTTGGTGTTAGGGTTAGGGTTAGGGTTAGGGTTAGTGTTAGGGTTAGGGTTAGGGTTAGGGTTAGGGTTAGGGTTAGGGTTGGTGTTAGGGTTAGGGTTAGGGTTAGGGTTAGGGTTGGTGTTAGGGTTAGGGTTAAGGTTAGAGTTAGGGTTAGGGTTAGGGTTAGGGTTGGTGTTAGGGTTAGGGTTAGGGTTAGGTTTAGGGTTGGTGTTAGGGTTAGGGTTAGGGTTAGTGTTAGGGTTAGGGTTAGGGTTGGTGTTAGGTATAGGGTTAGGTTTAGGGTTAGGGTTGGTGTTAGGGTTAGGGTTAGGGTTAGGGTTAGGGTTAGGGTTGGTGTTAGGGTTAGGGTTAGGGTTAGGGTTGGTGTTAGGTATAGGGTTAGGGTTA
>NW_027669076.1:0-57500 GCF_964194185.1 Rhinolophus hipposideros | reverse complement strand
ACAGCTCCCACTCCTGGTTTTAGGCCTACTCCGAGGTTTACCCCGACACCCACCCCTTGCCCTTTGCCTACCCCAGCGCTACGCCTACCGCTCCCACTAGCCCTACCTCGGGCCCTAGACCAACGCCCAGTGCTCACTCTAGTCCGAAGCCTAGCACTTGCCCGTGACCAACCGGTACACCTTGCCCTACCTATAGCCAGAGTACTAACCCGTGTCCTACGAAATCACCCTGGACCCACCATTAGCCACACCCTAATCAGCCCAACATCCGTTCGGACTCCTAGAACTACCCGGAGCCATTTCGTGACACCTACCCCTAGTCCTCGGCCAACCTCTACCACTACCACTAGTCCTAGGCTTAACATGAGCCCTAACCCTAACACTGCCCGTGGGCCTCTGCCAAACACTAGCCCTTCAACTAACCCTACCCCGAGCACTACCCCTCGCCCTAGGCCTACGCCTAGCACTACCTCTGGTCCTACCACTACCCCTGGCCCTACAGCTCCCCCTACCCATAGGCCCATCCCCAACCCTACCACTAGCCACAGCTCCCACTCCTGGCCCTAGGCCTACTCCGAGGTTTACCTCGACACCTACCCCTTGCCCTATGCCTACCCCAGCGCTACGCCTACCGCTCTCACTAGCCCTAGCTCGGGCCCTAGACCAACTCCCATGGCTCCTTCTAGTCCGAGGCCTAGAACTTGCCCGTCGCTGACCAGTACACCTTGCCCTTGTTAGGGTTAGGGTTAGGGTTCGGGTTAAGGTTAGGGTTAGGATTAGGGTTTAGGGTTAGGGTTAGGGTTAGGGTTGGTGTTAGGGTTAGGGTTAGGGTTAGGGTTAGGGTTGGTGTTAGGTTTAGGTTTAGGGTTAGGGTTAGGGTTACGGTTAGGGTTAGGGTTAGGGTTAGGGTTAGGGTTGGTGTTAGGTATAGGGTTAGGGTTAGGGTTAGGGTTAGGGTTGGTGTTAGGGTTAGGGTTAGGGTTAGGGTTAGTGTTAGGGTTAGGGTTAGGGTTAGGGTTAGGGTTGGTGTTAGTGTTAGGGTTAGGGTTAGGGTTGGAGTTAGGGTTAGGGTTAGGGTTAGGGTTAGGGTTGGTGTTAGGGATAGGGTTAGGGTTAGGGTTAGGGTTGGGGTTAGGGTTGGTGTTAGGGTTAGGGTTAGGGTTAGGGTTAGTGTTAGGGTTAGGGTTAGGGTTAGGGTTAGGATTAGGGTTAGGGTTGGTGTTAGGGTTAGGGTTAGGGTTAGGGTTAGGGTTAGGGTTAGGGTTAGGGTTAGTGTTAGGGTTAGTTTTAGGGTTAGGGTTAGGGTTAGGGTTAGGATTAGGGTTAGGGTTGGTGTTAGGGTTAGGGTTAGGGTTAGGGTTAGTGTTGGTGTTAGGCATAGGGTTAGGGTTAGGGTTAGGGTTAGGGTTAGGGTTGGTGTTAGGGTTAGGGTTAGGGTTAGGGTTAGGGTTAGGGTTAGGGTTGGTGTTAGGGTTAGGGTTAGGGTTAGAGTTAGGGTTAGGGTTCGGGTTAGGGTTAGGGTTGGTGTTAGAGTTAGGGTTAGGGTTAGGGTTAGGGTTAGGTTACCACGAGCACTACCCCTCGCCCTAGGCCTACGCCTAGCACTACCTCTGGTCCTACCCCTACCCCTGTCCCTACAGATCCCCCTACCCATAGGCCCACCCCCATCCCTACCCCTAGCCACAGCTCCCACTCCTGGTCCTAGGCCTACTCCGAGGTTTACCCCGACACCCACCCCTTGCCCTTTGCCTACCCCAGCGCTACGCCTACCGCTCCCACTAGCCGTACCTCGGGCCCTAGACCAACGCCCAGTGCTCACTCTAGTCCGAAGCCTAGCACTTGCCCGTCGCCAACCGGTACACCTTGCCCTACCGATAGCCAGAGCACTAACCCGTGTCCTACGAATCACCCTGGACCCACCATTAGCCACACCCTAATCCAGCCCTACATCCGTTCTGAGTCCTAGGACTACCCGGAGCCATTTCGTGACACCTACCCCTAGTCCTCGGCCAACCCCTACCACTACCACTAGTCGTAGGCTTAACATGAGCCCTAACCCTAACACTGCCCGTGGGCCTCTGCCAAACACTAGCCCTTCAACTAACCCTACCCCGAGCACTAACCCTCGCCCTAGGCCTACGCCTAGCACTACCTCTGGTCCTACCACTACCCCTGGCCCTACAGCTCCCTCTACCCATAGGCCCACCCCCAACCCTACCACTAGCCACAGCTCCCACTCCTGGCCCTAGGCCTACTCTGAAGTTTACCTCTACACCCACCCCTTGCCCTATGCCTACCCCAGCGCTACGCCTACCGCTCTCACTAGCCCTAGCTCGGGCCCTAGGCCAATGCACATGGCTCCTTCTAGTCCGAGGCCTAGAACTTGCCCGTCGCTGACCACTACACCTTGCCCTTGTTAGGGTTAGGGTTAGGGTTAGGGTTAGGGTTAGGATTAGGGTTTAGGGTTAGGGTTAGGGTTAGGGTTGGTGTTAAGGTTAGGGTTACGATTAGGGTTGGTGTTAGGTTTAGGGTTAGGGTTAGGGTTGGTGTTAGGGTTAGGGTTAGGGTTAGGGTTAGGGTTGGTGTTAGGTATAGGGTTAGGATTAGGGTTAGGGTTAGGGTTAGGGTTGGGGTTAGGGTTAGGGTTAGGGTTAGTGTTAGTGTTAGGGTTAGGGTTAGGGTTAGGATTAGGGTTTAGGGTTAGGGTTAGGGTTAGGTTTGGTGTTATGGTTGGGGTTAGGGTTAGGGTTAGGGTTGGTGTTAGGTTTAGGGTTAGGGTTAGGGTTAGGGTTAGGGTTAGGGTTGGTGTTAGGGTTAGGGTTAGGGTTAGGGTTAGGGTTAGGGTTAGGATTAGGGTTAGGGTTGGTGTTACGGTTAGGGTTAGGGTTAGGGTTAGTGTTAGGGTTGGTGTTAGGGTTAGAGTTAGGGTTAGGGTTAGGGTTGGTGTTAGGGTTAGGGTTAGGGTTAGTGTTAGGGTTAGGGTTAGGGTTGGTGTTAGGTATAGGGTTAGGGTTATGTTTAGGGTTAGGGTTAGGGTTGGTGTTAGGGTTAGGGTTAGGGTTAGGGTTAGTGTTAGGGTTAGGGTTAGGGTTAGGGTTAGGATTAGGGTTAGGGTTGGTGTTAGGGTTAGGGTTAGGGTTAGAGTTAGGGTTAGGGTTAGGGTTAGGGTTGGTGTTCGGGTTAGGGTTAGGGTTAGGGTTAGGGTTGGGGTTAGGGTTGGTGTTAGGGTTAGTGTTAGGGTTAGGGTTAGGGTTGGTGTTAGGGTTAGGGTTAGGGTTAGGATTAGGGTTAGGGTTGGTGTTAGGGTTAGGGTTAGGTTTAGGTTTAGGGTTGGTGTTAGGGTTAGGGTTAGGTTTAGGGTTAGGTTTAGGGTTGGTGTTAGGGTTAGGGTTAGGGTTAGGGTTAGGTTTGGTGTTAGGTATAGGGTTAGGGTTAGGGTTAGGGTTAGGGTTGGTGTTAGGTAAAGGGTTAGGGTTAGGGTTAGGGTTGGTGTTAGGTATAGGGTTGGATTTAGGGTTAGAGTTAGGGTTAGGGTTAGGGTTGGTGTTAGGTATAGGGTTAGGGTTAGGGTTAGGGTTAGGGTTGGTGTTAGGGTTAGGGTTAGGGTTAGGGTTAGGGTTAGGGTTAGGGTTAGGGTTAGGATTAGGGTTAGGGTTGGTGTTAGGGTTAGGGTTAGGGTTAAGGTTAGGGTTAGGATTAGGGTTTAGGGTTAGGGTTAGGGTTAGGGTTGGTGTTAGGGTTAGGGTTAGGGTTAGGGGTAGGGTTGGTGTTAGGTTTAGGTTTAGGGTTAAGGTTAGGGTTACGGTTAGGGTTAGGGTTAGGGTTAGGGTTAGGGTTAGGGTTGGTGTTAGGTATAGGGTTAGGGTTAGGGTTAGGGTTGGGGTTAGGGTTGGTGTTAGGGTTAGTGTTATGGTTAGGGTTAGGGTTGGTGTTAGGGTTAGGGTTAGGGTTAGGATTAGGGTTGGTGTTAGGGTTAGGGTTAGGTTTAGGTTTAGGGTTGGTGTTAGGGTTAGGGTTAGGTTTAGGGTTAGGTTTAGGGTTGGTGTTAGGGTTAGGGTTAGGGTTAGGGTTAGGTTTGGTGTTAGGTATAGGGTTAGGGTTAGGGTTAGGGTTGGTGTTAGGGTTAGGGTTAGGGTTAGGGTTAGTGTTAGGGTTAGGGTTAGGGTTAGGTTACCCCGAGCACTACCCCTCGCCCTAGGCCTACGCCTAGCACTACCTCTGGTCCTACCCCTACCCCTGTCCCTACAGCTCCCCCTACCCATAGGCCCACCCCCATCTCTACCCCTAGCCACAGCTCCCACTCCTGGTTTTAGGCCTACTCCGAGGTTTACCCCGACACCCACCCCTTGCCCTTTGCCTACCCCAGCGCTACGCCTACCGCTCCCACTAGCCCTACCTCGGGCCCTAGACCAACGCCCAGTGCTCACTCTAGTCCGAAGCCTAGCACTTGCCCGTGACCAACCGGTACACCTTGCCCTACCTATAGCCAGAGCACTAACCCGTGTCGTACGAAATCACCCTGGACCCACCATTAGCCACACCCTAATCAGCCCTACATCCGTTCGGACTCCTAGAACTACCCGGAGCCATTTCGTGACACCTACCCCTAGTCCTCGGCCAACCTCTACCACTACCACTAGTCCTAGGCTTAACATGAGCCCTAACCCTAACACTGCCCGTGGGCCTCTGCCAAACACTAGCCCTTCAACTAACCCTACCCCGAGCACTACCCCTCGCCCTAGGCCTACGCCTAGCACTACCTCTGGTCCTACCACTACCCCTGGCCCTACAGCTCCCCCTACCCATAGGCCCATCCCCAACCCTACCACTAGCCACAGCTCCCACTCCTGGCCCTAGGCCTACTCCGAGGTTTACCTCGACACCTACCCCTTGCCCTATGCCTACCCCAGCGCTACGCCTACCGCTCTCACTAGCCCTAGCTCGGGCCCTAGACCAACTCCCATGGCTCCTTCTAGTCCGAGGCCTAGAACTTGCCCGTCGCTGACCAGTACACCTTGCCCTTGTTAGGGTTAGGGTTAGGGTTCGGGTTAAGGTTAGGGTTAGGATTAGGGTTTAGGGTTAGGGTTAGGGTTAGGGTTGGTGTTAGGGTTAGGGTTAGGGTTAGGGTTGGTGTTAGGTTTAGGTTTAGGGTTAGGGTTAGGGTTACGGTTAGGGTTAGGGTTAGGGTTAGGGTTAGGGTTGGTGTTAGGTATAGCGTTAAGGTTAGGGTTAGGGTTAGGGTTGGTGTTAGGGTTAGGGTTAGGGTTAGGGTTAGTGTTAGGGTTAGGGTTAGGGTTAGGGTTAGGGTTGGTGTTAGTGTTAGGGTTAGGGTTAGGGTTGGAGTTAGGGTTAGGGTTAGGGTTAGGGTTAGGGTTGGTGTTAGGGATACGGTTAGGGTTACGGTTAGGGTTGGGGTTAGGGTTGGTGTTAGGGTTAGGGTTAGGGTTAGGGTTAGTGTTAGGGTTAGGGTTAGGGTTAGGGTTAGGATTAGGGTTAGGGTTGGTGTTAGGGTTAGGGTTAGGGTTAGGGTTAGGGTTAGGGTTAGGGTTAGGGTTAGTGTTAGGGTTAGTTTTAGGGTTAGGGTTAGGGTTAGGGTTAGGATTAGGGTTAGGGTTGGTGTTAGGGTTAGGGTTAGGGTTAGGGTTAGAGTTGGTGTTAGGCATAGGGTTAGGGTTAGGGTTAGGGTTAGGGTTGGTGTTAGGGTTAGGGTTAGGGTTAGGGTTAGGGTTAGGGTTAGGGTTGGTGTTAGGGTTAGGGTTAGGGTTAGAGTTAGGGTTAGGGTTAGGGTTAGGGTTAGGGTTGGTGTTAGAGTTAGGGTTAGGGTTAGAGTTAGGGTTAGGGTTAGGGTTAGGGTTGGTGTTAGGGTTAGGGTTAGGGTTAGGGTTGGTGTTAGGGTTAGTGTTTGGGTTAGGGTTAGGGTTGGTGTTAGGTTATGGTTAGGGTTAGGGTTAGGGTTAGGGTTGGTGTTAGGGTTAGGGTTAGGTTTAGGTTTAGGGTTGGTGTTAGGGTTAGGGTTAGGGTTAGGGTTAGGGTTGGTGTTAGGGTTAGGGTTAGGGTTAGGGTTAATGTTAGGGTTAGGGTTAGGGTTAGGTTACCCCGAGCACTACCCCTCGCCCTAGGCCTACGCCTAGCACTACCTCTGGTCCTACCCCTACCCCTGTCCCTACAGCTCCCCCTACCCATAGGCCCACCCCCATATCTACCCCTAGCCACAGCTCCCACTCCTGGTCCTAGGCCTACTCCGAGGTTTACCCCGACACCCACCCCTTGCCCTTTGCCTACCCCAGCGCTACGCCTACCGCTCCCACTAGCCCTACCTCGGGCCCTAGACCAACGCCCAGTGCTCACTCTAGTCCGAAGCCTAGCACTTGCCCGTCGCCAACCGGTACACCTTGCCCTACCTATAGCCAGAGCACTAACCCGTGTCCTACGAAATCACCCTGGACCCACCATTAGCCACACCCTAATCAGCCCTACATCCGTTCGGAGTCCTAGGACTACCCGGAGCCATTTCGTGACACCTACCCCTAGTCCTCGGCCAACCCCTACCACTACCACTAGTCCTAGGCTTAACATGAGCCCTAACCCTAACACTGCCCGTGGGCCTCTGCCAAACACTAGCCCTTCAACTAACCCTACCCCGAGCACTACCCCTCGCCCTAGGCCTACGCCTAGCACTACCTCTGGTCCTACCACTACCCCTGGCCCTACAGCTCCCCCTAACCATAGGCCCATCCCCAACCCTACCACTAGCCACAGCTCCCACTCCTTGCCCTAGGCCTACTCCGAGGTTTACCTCGACACCTACCCCTTGCCCTATGCCTACCCCAGCGCTACGCCTACCGCTCTCACTAGCCCTAGCTCGGGCCCTAGACCAACGCCCATGGCTCCTTCTAGTCCGAGGCCAAGAACTTGCCCGTCGCTGACCAGTACACCTTGCCCTTGTTAGGGTTAGGGTTAGGGTTAGGGTTAGGATTAGGGTTTAGGGTTAGGGTTAGGGTTAGGGTTGGTGTTAGGGTTAGGGTTAGGGTTAGGGTTAGGGTTGGTGTTAGGTTTAGGTTTAGGGTTAGGGTTAGGGTTACGGTTAGGGTTAGGGTTAGGGTTAGGGTTAGGGTTGGTGTTAGGTATAGGGTTAGCGTTAGGGTTAGGGTTAGGGTTAGATTTGGTGTTAGGGTTAGGGTTAGGATTAGGGTTAGGGTTGGTGTTAGGGTTAGGGTTAGGGTTAAGGTTAGGGTTAGGATTAGGGTTTAGGGTTAGGGTTAGGGTTAGGGTTGGTGTTAGGGTTAGGGTTAGGGTTAGGGGTAGGGTTGGTGTTAGGTTTAGGTTTAGGGTTAAGGTTAGGGTTACGGTTAGGGTTAGGGTTAGGGTTAGGGTTAGGGTTAGGGTTGGTGTTAGGTATAGGGTTAGGGTTAGGGTTAGGGTTGGGGTTAGGGTTGGTGTTAGGGTTAGTGTTATGGTTAGGGTTAGGGTTGGTGTTAGGGTTAGGGTTAGGGTTAGGATTAGGGTTGGTGTTAGGGTTAGGGTTAGGTTTAGGTTTAGGGTTGGTGTTAGGGTTAGGGTTAGGTTTAGGGTTAGGTTTAGGGTTGGTGTTAGGGTTAGGGTTAGGGTTAGGGTTAGGTTTGGTGTTAGGTATAGGGTTAGGGTTAGGGTTAGGGTTGGTGTTAGGGTTAGGGTTAGGGTTAGGGTTAGTGTTAGGGTTAGGGTTAGGGTTAGGTTACCCCGAGCACTACCCCTCGCCCTAGGCCTACGCCTAGCACTACCTCTGGTCCTATCCCTACCCCTGTCCCTACAGCTCCCCCTACCCATAGGCCCACCCCCATCTCTACCCCTAGCCACAGCTCCCACTCCTGGTTTTAGGCCTACTCCGAGGTTTACCCCGACACCCACCCCTTGCCCTTTGCCTACCCCAGCGCTACGCCTACCGCTCCCACTAGCCCTAGCTCGGGCCCTAGACCAACGCCCAGTGCTCACTCTAGTCCGAAGCCTAGCACTTGCCCGTGACCAACCGGTACACCTTGCCCTACCTATAGCCAGAGCACTAACCCGTGTCGTACGAAATCACCCTGGACCCACCATTAGCCACACCCTAATCAGCCCTACATCCGTTCGGACTCCTAGAACTACCCGGAGCCATTTCGTGACACCTACCCCTAGTCCTCGGCCAACCTCTACCACTACCACTAGTCCTAGGCTTAACATGAGCCCTAACCCTAACACTGCCCGTGGGCCTCTGCCAAACACTAGCCCTTCAACTAACCCTACCCCGAGCACTACCCCTCGCCCTAGGCCTACGCCTAGCACTACCTCTGGTCCTACCACTACCCCTGGCCCTACAGCTCCCCCTACCCATAGGCCCATCCCCAACCCTACCACTAGCCACAGCTCCCACTCCTGGCCCTAGGCCTACTCCGAGGTTTACCTCGACACCTACCCCTTGCCCTATGCCTACCCCAGCGCTACGCCTACCGCTCTCACTAGCCCTAGCTCGGGCCCTAGACCAACTCCCATGGCTCCTTCTAGTCCGAGGCCTAGAACTTGCCCGTCGCTGACCAGTACACCTTGCCCTTGTTAGGGTTAGGGTTAGGGTTCGGGTTAAGGTTAGGGTTAGGATTAGGGTTTAGGGTTAGGGTTAGGGTTAGGGTTGGTGTTAGGGTTAGGGTTAGGGTTAGGGTTGGTGTTAGGTTTAGGTTTAGGGTTAGGGTTAGGGTTACGGTTAGGGTTAGGGTTAGGGTTAGGGTTAGGGTTGGTGTTAGGTATAGCGTTAAGGTTAGGGTTAGGGTTAGGGTTGGTGTTAGGGTTAGGGTTAGGGTTAGGGTTAGTGTTAGGGTTAGGGTTAGGGTTAGGGTTAGGGTTGGTGTTAGTGTTAGGGTTAGGGTTAGGGTTGGAGTTAGGGTTAGGGTTAGGGTTAGGGTTAGGGTTGGTGTTAGGGATACGGTTAGGGTTACGGTTAGGGTTGGGGTTAGGGTTGGTGTTAGGGTTAGGGTTAGGGTTAGGGTTAGTGTTAGGGTTAGGGTTAGGGTTAGGGTTAGGATTAGGGTTAGGGTTGGTGTTAGGGTTAGGGTTAGGGTTAGGGTTAGGGTTAGGGTTAGGGTTAGGGTTAGTGTTAGGGTTAGTTTTAGGGTTAGGGTTAGGGTTAGGGTTAGGATTAGGGTTAGGGTTGGTGTTAGGGTTAGGGTTAGGGTTAGGGTTAGAGTTGGTGTTAGGCATAGGGTTAGGGTTAGGGTTAGGGTTAGGGTTGGTGTTAGGGTTAGGGTTAGGGTTAGGGTTAGGGTTAGGGTTAGGGTTGGTGTTAGGGTTAGGGTTAGGGTTAGAGTTAGGGTTAGGGTTAGGGTTAGGGTTAGGGTTGGTGTTAGAGTTAGGGTTAGGGTTAGAGTTAGGGTTAGGGTTAGGGTTAGGGTTGGTGTTAGGGTTAGGGTTAGGGTTAGGGTTGGTGTTAGGGTTAGTGTTTGGGTTAGGGTTAGGGTTGGTGTTAGGTTATGGTTAGGGTTAGGGTTAGGGTTAGGGTTGGTGTTAGGGTTAGGGTTAGGTTTAGGTTTAGGGTTGGTGTTAGGGTTAGGGTTAGGGTTAGGGTTAGGGTTGGTGTTAGGGTTAGGGTTAGGGTTAGGGTTAATGTTAGGGTTAGGGTTAGGGTTAGGTTACCCCGAGCACTACCCCTCGCCCTAGGCCTACGCCTAGCACTACCTCTGGTCCTACCCCTACCCCTGTCCCTACAGCTCCCCCTACCCATAGGCCCACCCCCATATCTACCCCTAGCCACAGCTCCCACTCCTGGTCCTAGGCCTACTCCGAGGTTTACCCCGACACCCACCCCTTGCCCTTTGCCTACCCCAGCGCTACGCCTACCGCTCCCACTAGCCCTACCTCGGGCCCTAGACCAACGCCCAGTGCTCACTCTAGTCCGAAGCCTAGCACTTGCCCGTCGCCAACCGGTACACCTTGCCCTACCTATAGCCAGAGCACTAACCAGTGTCCTACGAAATCACCCTGGACCCACCATTAGCCACACCCTAATCAGCCCTACATCCGTTCGGAGTCCTAGGACTACCCGGAGCCATTTCGTGACACCTACCCCTAGTCCTCGGCCAACCCCTACCACTACCACTAGTCCTAGGCTTAACATGAGCCCTAACCCTAACACTGCCCGTGGGCCTCTGCCAAACACTAGCCCTTCAACTAACCCTACCCCGAGCACTACCCCTCGCCCTAGGCCTACGCCTAGCACTACCTCTGGTCCTACCACTACCCCTGGCCCTACAGCTCCCCCTAACCATAGGCCCATCCCCAACCCTACCACTAGCCACAGCTCCCACTCCTTGCCCTAGGCCTACTCCGAGGTTTACCTCGACACCTACCCCTTGCCCTATGCCTACCCCAGCGCTACGCCTACCGCTCTCACTAGCCCTAGCTCGGGCCCTAGACCAACGCCCATGGCTCCTTCTAGTCCGAGGCCAAGAACTTGCCCGTCGCTGACCAGTACACCTTGCCCTTGTTAGGGTTAGGGTTAGGGTTAGGGTTAAGGTTAGGGTTAGGATTAGGGTTTAGGGTTAGGGTTAGGGTTAGGGTTGGTGTTAGGGTTAGGGTTAGGGTTAGGGTTAGGGTTGGTGTTAGGTTTAGGTTTAGGGTTAGGGTTAGGGTTACGGTTAGGGTTAGGGTTAGGGTTAGGGTTAGGGTTGGTGTTAGGTATAGGGTTAGCGTTAGGGTTAGGGTTAGGGTTAGATTTGGTGTTAGAGTTAGGGTTAGGGTTAGGGTTAGTGTTAGGGTTAGGGTTAGGGTTAGGGTTAGGATTAGGGTTAGGGTGGGTGTTAGGGTTAGGGTTAGGTTTAGGGTTAGGGTTCGTGTTAGGCATAGGGTTAGGGTTAGGGTTAGGGTTAGGGTTAGGGTTAGGGTTGGTGTTAGGGTTAGGGTTAGGGTTAGGGTTAGTGTTGGTGTTAGGGTTAGGGTTAGGGTTAGGGTTGGTGTTAGGGTTAGGTTTAGGGTTAGGGTTGGTGTTAGGGTTAGGGTTAGGGTTAGGGTTAGGGTTGGTGTTAGGGTTATGGTTAGGGTTAGGGTTAGGGTTAGGGTTAGTGTTAGGCATAGGGTTAGGGTTAGGGTTCGTGTTAGGCATAGGGTTAGGGTTAGGGTTAGGGTTAGGGTTAGGGTTGGTGTTAGGGTTAGGGTTAGGGTTAGGATTAGGGTTAGGGTTGGTGTTAGGGTTAGGGTTAGGTTTAGGGTTAGGGTGGTGTTAGGGTTATGGTTAGGGTTAGGGTTAGGGTTAGGGTAAGGGTTAGGGTTGGTGTTAGGGTTAGGGTTAGGGTTAGGGTTAGGGTTGGTGTTAGGTATAGGGTTAGGGTTAGGGTTAGGGTTAGGGTTAGGGTTAGGGTTGGTGTTAGGGTTAGGGTTAGGGTTAGGGTTAGTGTTAGGGTTAGGGATGGGTTAGGGTTAGGTTACCCCGAGCACTACCCCTCGCCTTAGGCCTACGCCTAGCACTACCGCTGGTCCTACCACTACCCCTGGCCCTACAGCTCCCCCTACCCATAGGTCCACCCCCACCCCTACTTCTAGCCACAGCTCCCACTCCTGGCCCTAGGCCTACACCGAGGTTTACCTCGACACCCACCCCTTGCCCTATGCCTACCCCAGCGCTACGCCTACCGTTTCCATTAGCCATAGCTCGGGCCATAGACCAACGCCCATGGCTCCCTCTCGTCCGAGGCCTTGAACTTGCCCGTCGCTGACCAGTACACCTTGCCCTTGTTAGGGTTAGGGTTAGGGTTAGGGTTAGGGTTTAGGGTTAGGTTTAGGGTTGGTGTTAGGTATAGGGTTAGGGTTAGGGTTAGGGTTAGGGTTAGGGTTGGTGTTAGGGTTAGGGTTAGGGTTAGGGTTAGGGTTGGTGTTAGGAATAGGGTTAGGGTTAGGGTTAGTGTTGGTGATAGGGTTAGGGTTAGGGTTAGGGTTAGGGTTAGGGTTAGGTTACCACGAGCACTACCCCTCGCCCTAGGCCTACGCCTAGCACTACCTCTGGTCCTACCCCTTCCCCTGTCCCTACAGATTCCCCTACCCATAGGCCCACCCCCATCCCTACCCCTAGCCACAGCTCCCACTCCTGGTCCTAGGCCTACTTCGAGGTTTACCCCGACACCCACCCCTTGCCCTTTGCCTACCCCAGCGCTACGCCTACCGCTCCCACTAGCCGTACCTCGGGCCCTAGACCAACGCCCAGTGCTCACTCTAGTCCGAAGCCTAGCATTTGCCCGTCGCCAACCGGTACACCTTGCCCTACCGATAGCCAGAGCACTAACCCGTGTCCTACGAATCACCCTGGACCCACCATTAGCCACACCCTAATCCAGCCCTACATCCGTTCTGAGTCCTAGGACTACCCGGAGCCATTTCGTGACACCTACCCCTAGTCCTCGGCCAACCCCTACCACTACCACTAGTCCTAGGCTTAACATGAGCCCTAACCCTAACACTGCCCTTGGGCCTCTGCCAAACACTAGCCCTTCAACTAACCCTACCCCGAGCACTAACCCTCGCCCTAGGCCTACGCCTAGCACTACCTCTGGTCCTACCACTACCCCTGGCCCTACAGCTCCCTCTACCCATAGGCCCACCCCCAACCCTACCACTAGCCACAGCTCCCACTCCTGGCCCTAGGCCTACTCTGAAGTTTACGTCTACACCCACCCCTTGCCCTATGCCTACCCCAGCGCTACGCCTACCGCTCTCACTAGCCCTAGCTCGGGCCCTAGGCCAACGCACATGGCTCCTTCTAGTCCGAGGCCTAGAACTTGCCCGTCGCTGACCACTACACCTTGCCCTTGTTAGGGTTAGGGTTAGGGTTAGGGTTAGGGTTAGGATTAGGGTTTAGGGTTAGGGTTAGGGTTAGGGTTGGTGTTAAGGTTAGGGTTAGGGTTGGTGTTAGGTATAGGTTTAGGGTTATGTTTAGGGTTAGGGTTAGGGTTGGTGTTAGGGTTAGGGTTAGGGTTAGGGTTAGTGTTAGGGTTAGGGTTAGGGTTAGGGTTAGGATTAGGGTTAGGGTTGGTGTTAGGGTTAGGGTTAGGGTTAGAGTTAGGGTTAGGGTTAGGGTTAGGGTTGGTGTTAGGGTTAGGGTTAGGGTTAGGGTTAGGGTTGGTGTTAGGGTTAGGGTTAGGGTTAGGGTTAGGGTTGGTGTTAGGGTTAGGGTTAGGGTTAGGGTTAGGGTTGGTGTTAGGGTTAAGTTTAGGGTTAGGGTTAGGGTTGGTGTTAGGGTTAGGGTTAGGGTTAGGGTTGGTGTTAGGTATAGGGTTAGGGTTAGGGTTAGTGTTAGGATTAGGGTTAGGGTTAGGGTTAGGATTAGGGTTAGGGTTGGTGTTAGGGTTAGGGTTAGGGTTAGGGTTAGTGTTGGTGTTAGGCATAGGGTTAGGGTTAGAATTAGGGTTAGGGTTAGGGTTGGTGTTAGGGTTAGGGTTAGGGTTAGGGTTAGGGTTGGTGTTAGGGTTAGGGTTAGGGTTAGAGTTAGGGTTAGGGTTAGGGTTAGGGGTGGTGTTAGGGTTAGCGTTAGGGTTAGGGTTAGGGTTGGTGTTAGGGTTAGGGTTAGGGTTAGGGTTAGGGTTAGGGTTAGGGTTGGTGTTAGGGTTAGGGTTAGGGTTAGGGTTAGGGTTGGTGTTAGGGTTAGTGTTTGGGTTAGGGTTAGGGTTGGTGTTAGGTTTAGGGTTAGGGTTAGGGTTAGGGTTAGGGTTGGTGTTAGGGTTAGGGTTAGGGTTAGGGTTCGTGTTAGGCATAGGGTTAGGGTTAGGGTTAGGGTTAGGGTTAGGGTTGGTGTTAGGGTTAGGGTTAGGGTTAGGGTTAGGGTTGGTGTTAGGGTTAGGGTTAGGGTTAGGATTAGGGTTAGGGTTGGTGTTAGGGTTAGGGTTAGGTTTAGGTTTAGGGTTGATGTTAGGGTTAGGGTTAGGGTTAGGGTTAGGGTTAGGGTTGGTGTTAGGGTTAGGGTTAGGGTTAGGGTTAGAGTTGGTGTTAGGTATAGGGTTAGGGTTAGGGTTAGGGTTGGTGTTAGGTATAGGGTTGGTTTTAGGGTTAGAGTTAGGGTTAGGGTTAGGGTTGGTGTTAGGTATAGGGTTAGGGTTAGGGTTAGGGTTAGGGTTAGGGTTGGTGTTAGGATTAGGGTTAGGGTTAGGGTTAGGGTTAGGGTTGGTGTTAGGGTTAGGGTTAGGGTTAGGGTTAGGGTTGGTGTTAGGTATAGGGTTAGGGTTAGGATTAGGGTTAGGGTTGGTGTTAGGGTTAGGGTTAGGGTTAGGGTTAGTGTTAGGGTTAGGGTTAGGGTTAGGGTTAGTGTTAGGTTACCCCGAGCACTACCCCTCGCCCTAGGCCTACGCCTAGCACTACCTCTGGTCTTACCCCTACCCCTGTCCCTACAGCTGCCCCTACCCATAGGCCCACCCCCATCTCTACCCCTAGCCACAGCTCCCACTCCTGGTCCTAGGCCTACTCCGAGGTTTACCCCGACACCCACCCCTTGCCCTTTGCCTACCCCAGCGCTACGCCTACCGCTCCCACTAGCCCTACCTCGGGCCCTAGACCAACGCCCAGTGCTCACTCTAGTCCGAAGCCTAGCACTTGCCCGTCGTCAACAGGTACACCTTGCCCTACCTATAGCCAGAGCACTAACCCGTGTCCTACGAAATCACCCTGGACCCAACATTAGCCACACCCTAATCAGCCCTACATCCGTTCGGAGTCCTAGGACTACCCGGAGCCATTTCGTGACACCTACCCCTAGTCCTCGGCCAACCCCTACCACTACCACTAGTCCTAGGCTTAACATGAGCCCTAACCCTAACACTGCCCGTGGGCCTCTGCCAAACACTAGCCTTTCAACTAACCCTACCCCGAGCACTACCCCTCGCTCTAGGCCTACGCCTAGCACTACCTCTGGTCCTACCACTACCCCTGGCCCTACAGCTCCCTCTAACCATAGGCCCATCCCCAACCCTACCACTAGCCACAGCTCCCACTCCTGGCCCTAGGCCTACTCCGAGGTTTACCTCGACACCTACCCCTTGCCCTATGCCTACCCCAGCGCTACGCCTACCTCTCTCACTAGCCCTAGCTCGGGCCCTAGACCAACGCCCATGGCTCCTTCTAGTCCGAGGCCTAGAACTTGCCCGTCGCTGACCAGTACACCTTGCCCTTGTTAGGGTTAGGGTTAGGGTTAGGGTTAAGGTTAGGGTTAGGATTAGGGTTTAGGGTTAGGGTTAGGGTTAGGGTTGGTGTTAGGGTTAGGGTTAGGGTTAGGGGTAGGGTTGGTGTTAGGTTTAGGTTTAGGGTTAGGGTTAGGGTTACGGTTAGGGTTAGGGTTAGGGTTAGGTTTAGGGTTAGGGTTGGTGTTAGGTATAGGGTTAGGGTTAGGGTTAGGGTTAGGGTTAGGGTTGGTGTTAGGGTTAGGGTTAGGGTTAGGGTTAGTGTTAGGGTTAGGGTTAGGGTTAGGGTTAGGATTAGGGATAGGGTTGGTGTTAGGGTTAGGGTTAGGTTTAGGGTTAGGGTTCGTGTTAGGCATAGGGTTAGGGTTAGGGTTAGGGTTAGGGTTAGGTTTGGTGTTAGGGTTAGGGTTAGGGTTAGGGTTAGGATTGGTGTTAGGGTTAGGGTTAGGGTTAAGATTAGGGTTAGGGTTGGTGTTAGGGTTAGGGTTAGGGTTAGGGTTGGTGTTAGGGTTAGGGTTAGGGTTAGGGTTAGGGTTAGGGTTAGGGTTAGGATTAGGGTTAGGATTTGTGTTAGGGTTAGGGTTAGGGTTAGGGTTAGGGTTGGTGTTAGGTTTAGATTTAGGGTTAGGGTTAGGGTTAGGGTTGGTGTCAGGGTTAGGGTAGGGTTAGGGTTAGTGTTAGGGTTAGGGTTAGGGTTAGGGTTAGGTTTAGGGTTAGGGTTGGTGTTAGGGTTAGGGTTAGGTATAGGGTTAGGGTTCGTGTTAGGCATAGGGTTAGGGTTAGGGTTAGGGTTAAAGTTAGGGTTAGGGTTGGTGTTAGGGTTAGGGTTAGGGTTAGGATTAGGGTTAGGGTTGGTGTTAGGGTTAGGGTTAGGGTTAGGGTTGGTGTTAGGTATAGGGTTAGGGTTAGGGTTAGGGTTAGGGTTAGGGTTAGGGTTGGTGTTAGGGTTAGGGTTAGGCTTAGGCTTAGGTTTAGTGTTAGGGTTAGGGTTAGGGTTAGGGTTAGGTTACCCCGAGCACTACCCCTCGCCCTAGGCCTACGCCTAGCACTACCGCTGGTCGTACCACTACCCCTGGCCCTACAGCTCCCCCTACCCATAGGTCCACCCCCACCCCTACCCCTAGCCACAGCTCCCACTCCTGGCCCTAGGCCTACACCGAGGTTTACCTCGACACCCACCCCTTGCCCTATGCCTACCCCAGCGCTACGCCTACCGTTTCCATTAGCCATCGCTCGGGCCCTAGACCAACGCCCATGGCTCCCTCTCGTCCGAGGCCTAGAACTTGCCCGTCGCTGACCAGTACACCTTGCCCTTGTTGGGGTTAGGGTTAGGTTTAGGGTTAGGGTTAGGGTTTAGGGTTAGGGTTAGGGTTGGTGTTAGGTATAGGGTTAGGGTTAGGGTTAGGGTTAGGGTTAGGGTTAGGGTTGGTGTTAGGGTTAGGGTTAGGGTTAGGGTTAGGGTTGGTGTTAGGTATAGGGTTAGGGTTAGGGTTAGTGTTGGTGATAGGGTTAGGGTTAGGGTTAGGGTTAGGGTTAGGGTTAGGTTACCCCGAGCACTACGCCTCGCCCTAGGCCTACGCCTAGCACTACCTCTGGTCCTACCCCTCCCCTGTCCCTACAGATCCCCCTACCCATAGGCCCACCCCCATCCCTACCCCTAGCCACAGCTCCCACTCCTGGTCCTAGGCCTACTCCGAGGTTTACCCCGACACCCACCCCTTGCCCCTTGCCTACCCCAGCGCTACGCCTACCGCTCCCACTAGCCGTACCTCGGGCCCTAGACCAACGCCCAGTGCTCACTCTAGTCCGAAGCCTAGCACTTGCCCGTCGCCAACCGGTACACCTTGCCCTACCGATAGCCAGAGAACTAACCCATGTCCTACGAATCACCCAGGACCCACCATTAGCCACACCCTAATCCAGCCCTACATCCGTTCTGAGTCCTAGGACTACCCGGAGCCATTTCGTGACACCTACCCCTAGTCCTCGGCCAACCCCTACCACTACCACTAGTCCTAGGCTTAACATGAGCCCTAACCCTAACACTGCCCGTGGGCCTCTGCCAAACACTAGCCCTTCAACTAACCCTACCCCGAGCACTACCCCTCGCCCTAGGCCTACGCCTAGCACTACCTCTGGTCCTACCACTACCCCTGGCCCTACAGCTCCCCCTACCCATAGGCCCACCCCCAACCCTACCACTAGCCACAGCTCCCACTCCTGGCCCTAGGCCTACTCCGAGGTTTACCTCGACACCCACCCCTTGCCCTCTGCCTACCCCAGCGCTACGCCTACCGCTCTCACTAGCCCTAGCTCGAGCCCTAGACCAACGCACATGGCTCCTTCTAGTCCGAGGCCTAGATCTTGCCCGTCGCTGACCACTACACCTTGCCCTTGTTAGGGTTAGGGTTAGGGTTAGGATTAGGGTTAGGGTTAGGATTAGGGTTTAGGGTTAGGGTTAGGGTTAAGGTTGGTGTTAAGGTTAGGGTTAGGGTTAGGGTTGGTGTTAGGTTTAGGGTTAGGGTTAGGGTTGGTGTTAGGGTTAGGGTTAGGGTTAGGGTTGGTGTTAGGTATAGGGTTAGGATTAGGGTTAGGGTTAGGGTTAGGGTTGGGGTTAGGGTTAGGGTTAGGGTTAGGGTTAGGGTTAGGGTTAGGGTTAGGATTAGGGTTAGGGTTGGTGTTACGGTTAGGGTTAGGGTTAGGGTTATTGTTAGGGTTGGTGTTAGGGTTAGGGTTAGGGTTAGGGTTAGGGTTGCTGTTAGGTATAGGGTTAGGGTTAGGGTTAGCGTTAGGGTTGGTGTTAGGGTTAGGGTTAGGGTTAGGGTTAGTGTTAGGGTTAGGGTAGGGTTAGGGTTAGGATTAGGGTTAGGGTTGGTGTTAGGGTTAGGGTTAGGGTTAGAGTTAGTGTTGGTGTTAGGCATAGGGTTAGGGTTAGGGTTAGGGTTAGGGTTAGGGTTGGTGTTAGGGTTAGGGTTAGGGTTAGGGTTAGGGTTGGTGTTAGGGTTAGGGTTAGGGTTAGAGTTAGGGTTAGGGTTAGGGTTAGGGTTGGTGTTAGGGTTAGGGTTAGGGTTAGGGTTGGTGTTAGGGTTAGGGTTAGGGTTAGTGTTAGGGTTAGGGTTAGGGTTGCTGTTAGGTATAGGGTTAGGGTTAGGGTTAGGGTTAGGGTTAGGGTTGTTGTTAGGGTTAGGGTTAGGGTTAGAGTTAGGGTTAGGGTTAGGGTTAGGGTTGGTGTTAGGGTTAGGGTTAGGATTAGGGTTAGGGTTGGTGTTAGGATTAGGGTTAGGGTTAGTGTTAGGGTTAGGGTTAGGGTTAGGGTTGGTGTTAGGGTTAGGGTTAGGGTTAGGGTTAGGGTTGGTGTTAGGGTTAGGGTTAGGGTTATGGTTAGGGTTGGTGTTAGGTTAGGGTTAGGGTTAGGATTAGGGTTAGGGTTGGTGTTAGGGTTAGGGTTAGGTTTAGGTTTAGGTTTGGTGTTAGGGTTAGTGTTAGGGTTAGGGTTAGGGTTGGTGTTAGGGTTAGGGTTAGGGTTAGGGTTAGGGTTGGTGTTAGGTATAGGGTTAGGGTTAGGGTTAGGGTTAGGGTGAGGGTTGGTGTTAGGGTTAGAGTTAGGGTTAGGGTTAGGGTTGGTGTTAGGTATAGGGTTAGGGTTAGGGTTAGGGTTAGGGTTGGTGTTAGGGTTAGGGTTAGGGTTAGTGTTAGGGTTAGGGTTAGGGTTAGGGTTAGGTTACCCCGAGCACTACCCCTCGCCCTAGGCCTACGTCTAGCACTACCCCTGGTCCTACCACTACCCCTGGCCCTACAGCTCCCCCTACCCATAGGTCCACCCCCACCCCTACCCCTAGCCACAGATCCCACTCCTGGCCCTAGGCCTACACCGAGGTTTACCTCGACACCCACCCCTTGCCCTATGCCTACCCCCGCGCTACGCCTACCGTTTCCACTAGCCATAGCTCGGGCCCTAGACCAACGCCCATGGCTCCCTCTCGTCCGAGGCCTAGAACTTGCCCGTCGCTGACCAGTACACCTTGCCCTTGTTCGGGTTAGGATTAGGGTTAGGGTTAGGGTTAGGGTTTAGGGTTAGGGTTAGGGTTGGTGTTAGGGTTAGGGTTAGGGTTAGGGTTAGGGTTGGTGTTAGGTATAGGGTTAGGGTTAGGGTTAGTGTTGGTGATAGGGTTAGGGTTAGGGTTAGGGTTAGGGTTGGTGTTAGGTGTAGGGTTATGGTTAGGGTTAGGGTTAGGGTTAGGGTTGGTGTTAGGGTTAGGGTTAGGGTTAGGGTTAGGGTTAGGGTTAGGGTTGGTGTTAGGTATAGGGTTAGGGTTAGCATTAGGGTTAGAGTTAGGGTTGGTGTTAGGGTTAGGGTTTGGGTTAGGGTTAGTAATAGGGTTAGGGTTAGTGTTAGGTTACCCCGAGCACTACCCCTCGCCCTAGGCCTACGCCTTCCACTACCTCTGGTCCCACCCCTACCCCTGTCCCTACAGCTCCCCCTACCCATAGGCCCACCCCCATCCCTACCCCTAGCCACAGCTCCCACTCCTGGTCCTAGGCCTACTCCGAGGTTTACCCCGACACCCACTCCTTGCCCTTTGCCTACCCCAGCGCTACGCCTACTGCTCCCACTAGCCCTACCTCGGGCCCTAGACCAACGCCCAGTGCTCACTCTAGTCCGAGCCTAGCACTTGCCCGTCGCCAACCGGTACACCTTGCCCTATCGATAGCCAGAGCACTAACCCGTGTCCTACGAAATCCCCCTGGACCCACCATTAGCCACACCCTAATCCAGCCCTACATCCTTTCGGAATCCTAGGACTACCCGGAGCCCTCTTGTGACAGTTACGCCTAGCCCTCGGCCATCCCCTACCACTACCACTAGTCCTAGGCCTAAAATGAGCCCTAACCCTAACACTGCCCGTGGGCCTCTGCCAAACACTAGCCCTTCAACTAACCCTACCCCGAGCACTACTTCTCGCCCTAGGCCTACGCCTAGCACTACCTCTGGTCCTACCACTACACCTGGCCCTACAGCTCCCCCTACCCATAGGCCCACCCCCAACCCTACCACTAGCACAGCTCCCACTCCTGGCCCTAGGCCTACTCCGAGGTTTACCTCGACACCCACCCCTTGCCCTATGCCTACCCCAGCGCTACGCCTACCGCTCTCACTAGCCCTAGCTCAGGCCCTAGACCAACGCACATGGCTCCTTCTAGTCCGAGGCCTAGAACTTGCCCGTCGCTGATCACTACACCTTGCCCTTGTTAGGGTTAGGGTTAGGGTTAGGGTTAGGGTTAGGGTTAGGATTAGGGTTTAGGGTTAGGGTTAGGGTTAGGGTTGGTGTTAGGGTTAGGGTTAGGGTTAGGGTTAGGGTTGGTGTTAGGTTTAGGTTTAGGGTTAAGGTTAGGGTTAGGGTTACGGTTAGGGTTGGTGTTAGGTTTAGGGTTAGGGTTAGGGTTAGGATTAGGGTTAGGGTTGGTGTTAGGTTTAGGGTTAGGGTTAGGGTTAGGGTTAGGGTTGGTGTTAGGTATAGGGTTAGGGTTAGGGTTAGTGTTAGGGTTAGGGTTGGTGTTAGGGTTAGGGTTAGGGTTAGGGTTAGTGTTAGAGTTAGGGTTAGGGTTAGGGTTAGGATTAGGGTTAGGGTTGGTGTTAGGGTTAGGGTTAGGTTTAGAGTTAGGGTTAGGGTTAGGGTTAGGGTTAGGGTTGGTGTTAGGTATAGGGTTAGGGTTAGGGTTAGGGTTAGGGTTGGTGTTAGGGTTAGGGTTAGGGTTAGGGTTAGGGTTAGGGTTAGGATTAGGGTTAGGGTTGGTGTTACGGTTAGGGTTAGGGTTAGGGTTAGTGTTAGGGGTGGTGTTAGGGTTAGGGTTAGGGTTAGGGTTAGGGTTGGTGTTAGGTATAGGGTTAGGGTTTAGGTTAGGGTTAGGGTTGGTGTTAGGGTTAGGGTTAGGGTTAGGGTTAGTGTTAGGGTTAGGGTAGGGTTAGGGTTAGGATTAGGGTTAGGGTTGGTGTTAGGATTAGGGTTAGGGTTAGTGTTGGTGTTAGGCATAGGGTTAGGGTTAGGGTTAGGGTTAGGGTTAGGGTTAGGGTTGGTGTTAGGGTTAGGGTTAGGGTTAGGGTTAGGGTTGGTGTTAGGGTTAGGGTTAGGGTTAGAGTTAGGGTTAGGGTTAGGGTTAGGGTTGGTGTTAGGGTTAGGGTTAGGGTTAGGGTTAGGGTTGGTGTTAGGGTTAGGGTTAGGGTTAGTGTTAGGGTTAGGGTTAGGGTTGGTGTTAGGTATAGGGTTAGGGTTATGTTTAGGGTTAGGGTTAGGGTTGGTGTTAGGGTTAGGGTTAGGGTTAGGGTTAGTGTTAGGGTTAGGGTTAGGGTTAGGGTTAGGGTTCGTGTTAGGCATAGGGTTAGGGTTAGGGTTAGGGTTAGGGTTAGGGTTAGGGTTGGTGTTAGGGTTAGGGTTAGGGTTAGGGTTAGGGTTGGTGTTAGGGTTAGGGTTAGGGTTAGGATTAGGGTTAGGGTTGGTGTTAGGGTTAGGGTTAGGTTTAGGTTTAGGGTTGGTGTTAGGGTTAGGGTTAGGGTTAGGGTTAGGGTTAGGGTTGGTGTTAGGGTTAGGGTTAGGGTTAGGGTTAGGGTTGGTGTTAGGTATAGGGTTAGGGTTAGGGTTAGGGTTAGGGTGAGGGTTGGTGTTAGGGTTAGAGTTAGGGTTAGGGTTAGGGTTGGTGTTAGGTATAGGGTTAGGTTTAGGGTTAGGGTTATGGTTAGGGTTGGTGTTAGGGTTAGGGTTAGGGTTAGGGTTAGTGTTAGGGTTAGGGTTAGGGTTAGGGTTAGGTTACCCCAAGCACTACCCCTCGCCCTAGGCCTACGCCTAGCACTACCCCTGGTCCTACCACTACCCCTGGCCCTACAGCTCCCCCTACCCATAGGTCCATCCCCACCCCTACCCCTAGCCACAGCTCCCACTCCTGGCCCTAGGCCTACACCGAGGTACCTCGACACCCACCCCTTGCCCTATGCCTACCCCAGCGCTACGCCTACCGTTTCCACTAGCCATAGCTCGGGCCCTAGACCAACGCCCATGGCTCCCTCTCGTCCGAGGCCTAGAACTTGCCCGTCGCTGACCAGTACACCTTGCCCTTGTTAGGGTTAGGGTTAGGGTTAGGGTTAGGGTTAGGGTTTAGGTTTAGGGTTATGGTTGGTGTTAGGGTTAGGGTTAGGGTTAGGGTTAGGGTTGGTGTTAGGTATAGGGTTAGGGTTAGGGTTAGTGTTGGTGATAGGGTTAGGGTTAGGGTTAGGGTTAGGGTTGGTGTTAGGTATAGGGTTATGGTTAGGGTTAGGGTTAGGGTTAGGGTTGGTGTTAGGGTTAGGGTTAGGGTTAGGGTTAGGGTTGGTGTTAGGTATAGGGTTAAGGTTAGCATTAGGGTTAGGGTTAGGGTTGGTGTTAGGATTAGGGTTTGGGTTAGGGTTAGTAATAGGGTTAGGGTTAGTGTTAGGTTACCCCGAGCACTACCCCTCGCCCTAGGCCTACGCCTAGCACTACCTCTGGTCCCACCCCTACCCCTGTCCCTACAGCTCCCTTTACCCATAGGCCCACCCCCATCCCTACCCCTAGCCACAGCTCCCACTCCTGGTCCTAGGCCTACTCCGAGGTTTACCCCGACACCCACCCCTTGCCCTTTGCCTACCCCAGCGCTATGCCTACTGCTCCCACTAGCCCTACCTCGGGCCCTAGACCAACGCCCAGTGCTCACTCTAGTCCGAGCCTAGCACTTGCCCGTCGCCAACCGGTACACCTTGCCCTACCGATAGCCAGAGCACTAACCCGTGTCCTACAAAATCCCCCTGGACCCACCATTAGCCACACCCTAATCCAGCCCTACATCCTTTCGGAGTCCTAGGACTACGCGGAGCCCTCTTGTGACAGTTACGCCTAGCCCTCGGCCATCCCCTAACACTACCACTAGTCCTAGGCCTAAAATGAGCCCTAACCCTAACACTGCCCGTGGGCCTCTGCCAAACACTAGCCCTTCAACTAACCCTACCCCGAGCACTACTTCTCGCCCTAGGCCTACGCCTAGCACTACCTCTGGTCCTACCACTACCCCTGGCCCTACAGCTCCCCCTACCCTTAGGCCCACCCCCAACCCTACCACTAGCCACAGCTCCCACTCCTGGCCCTAGGCCTACTCCGAGGTTTACCTCGACACCCACCCCTTGCCCTATGCCTACCCCAGCGCTACGCCTACCGCTCTCACTAGCCCTAGCTCGGCCCTAGACCAACGCACATGGCTCCTTCTAGTCCGAGGCCTAGAACTTGCCCGTCGCTGACCACTACACCTTGCCCTTGTTAGGGTTAGGGTTAGGGTTAGGGTTAGGGTTAGGGTTAGGATTAGGGTTTAGGGTTAGGGTTAGGGTTAGGGTTGGTGTTAGGGTTAGGGTTAGGGTTAGGGTTAGGGTTAGGGTTGGTGTTAGGTTTAGGGTTAGGGTTAAAGTTAGGGTTAGGGTTACGGTTAGGTTTGGTGTTAGGTTTAGGGTTAGGGTTAGGGTTAGGATTAGGGTTAGGGTTGGTGTTAGGTTTAGGGTTAGGGTTAGGGTTAGGGTTAGGGATGGTGTTAGGTATAGGGTTAGGGTTAGGGTTAGGGTTAGGGTTAGGGTTGGTGTTAGGGTTAGGGTTAAGGTTAGGGTTAGTGTTAGGGTTAGAGTTAGGGTTAGGGTTAGGATTAGGGTTAGGGTTGGTGTTAGGGTTAGGGTTAGGGTTAGTGTTGGTGTTAGGCATAGGGTTAGGGTTAGAATTAGGGTTAGGGTTAGGGTTGGTGTTAGGGTTAGGGTTAGGGTTAGGGTTAGGGTTGGTGTTAGGGTTAGGGTTAGGTTTAGAGTTAGGGTTAGCGTTAGGGTTAGGGTTGGTGTTAGGGTTAGGGTTAGGGTTAGGGTTAGGGTTAGGGTTGGTGTTAGGGTTAGGGTTAGGGTTAGTGTTAGGGTTAGGGTTAGGGTTAGGGTTGGTGTTAGGGTTAGGGTTAGGGTTAGGGTTAGGGTTGGTGTTAGGGTTAGTGTTTGGGTTAGGGTTAGGGTTGGTGTTAGGTTTAGGGTTAGGGTTAGGGTTAGGGTTAGGGTTGGTGTTAGGGTTAGGGTTAGGGTTAGGGTTCGTGTTAGGCATAGGGTTAGGGTTAGGGTTAGGGTTAGGGTTAGGGTTGGTGTTAGGGTTAGGGTTAGGTTTAGGGTTAGGGTTGGTGTTAGGGTTAGGGTTAGGGTTAGGATTAGGGTTAGGGTTGGTGTTAGGGTTAGGGTTAGGTTTAGGTTTAGGGTTGGTGTTAGGGTTAGGGTTAGTGTTAGGGTTAGAGTTAGGGTTGGTGTTAGGGTTAGGGTTAGGTTTAGGGTTAAGGTTGGTGTTAGGTATAGGGTTAGGGTTAGGGTTAGGGTTAGGGTTAGGGTTGGTGTTAGGTATAGGGTTAGGGTTAGGGTTAGGGTTAGGGTTAGGGTTGGTGTTAGGGTTAGGGTTAGGGTTAGGGTTAGTGTTAGGGTTAGGGTTAGGGTTAGGTTACCCCGAGCACTACCCCTCGCCCTAGGCCTACGCCTAAAACTACCCCTGGTCCTACCACTACCCCTGGCCCTACAGCTCCCCCTACGCATAGGTCCACCCCCACCCCTACCCCTAGCCACAGCTCCCACTCCTGGCCCTAGGCCTACACCGAGGTTTACCTCGACACCCACCCCTTGCCCAATGCCTACTCCAGCGCTACGCCTACCGTTTCCACTAGCCATAGCTCGGGCCCTAGACCAACGCCCATGGCTCCCTCTCGTCCGAGGCCTAGAACTTGCCCGTCGCTAACCAGTACACCTTGCCCTTGTTAGGGTTAGGGTTAGGGTTAGGGTTAGGGTTAGGGTTAGGGTTTAGGGTTAGGGTTAGGGTTGGTGTTAGGGTTAGGGTTAGGGTTAGGGTTAGGGTTGGTGTAAGGTATAGGGTTAGGGTTAGGGTTAGTGTTGGTGATAGGTTTAGGGTCAGGGTTAGGGTTAGGGTTGGTGTTAGGTATAGGGTTATGGTTAGGGTTAGGGTTAGGGTTAGGGTTGGTGTTAGGGTTAGGGTTAGGGTTAGGGTTAGGGTTAGGGTTGGTGTTAGGTATAGGGTTAGGGTTAGCATTAGGGTTAGGGTTAGGGTTGGTGTTAGGGTTAGGGTTTGGGTTAGGGTTAGTAATAGGGTTAGGGTTAGTGTTAGGTTACCCCGAGCACTACCCCTCGCCCTAGGCCTACGCCTAGCACTACCTCTGGTCCCACCCTACCCTTGTCCCTACAGCTCCCCCTACCCATAGGCCCACCCCCATCCCTACTTCTAGCCACAGCTCCCACTCCTGGTCCTAGGCCTACTCCGAGGTTTACCCCGACACCCACCCCTTGCCCTTTGCCTACCCCAGCGCTACGCCTACTGCTCCCACTAGCCCTACCTCGGGCCCCAGACCAACGCCCAGTGCTCACTTTAGTCCGAGCCTAGCACTTGCCCGTCGCCAACCGGTACACCTTGCCCTACCGATAGCCAGAGCACTAACCGTGTCCTACGAAATCCCCCTGGACCCACCATTAGCCACACCCTACTCCAGCCCTACATCCTTTCGGAGTCCTAGGACTACCCGGAGCCCTCTTGTGACAGTTACGCCTAGCCCTCGGCCATCCCCTACCACTACCACTAGTCCTAGGCCTAAAATGAGCCATAACCCTAACACTGCCCGGGGGCCTCTGCCAAACACTAGCCCTTCAACTAACCCTACCCTGAGCACTACTTCTCGCCCTAGGCCTACGCCTAGCACTACCTCTGGTCCTACCACTACCCCTGGCCCTACAGCTCCCCCTACACATAGGCCCACCCCCAACCCTACCACTAGCCACAGCTCCCACTCCTGGCCCTAGGCCTACTCCGAGGTTTACCTCGACACCCACCCCTTGCCCTATGCCTACCCCAGCGCTACGCCTACCGATCTCACTAGCCCTAGCTCGGGCCCTAGACCAACGCACATGGCTCCTTCTAGTCCGAGGCCTAGAACTTGCCCGTCGCTGACCACTACACCTTGCCCTTGTTAGGGTTAGGGTTAGGGTTAGGGTTTGGGTTAGGATTAGGGTTTAGGGTTAGGGTTAGGGTTAGGGTTGGTGTTAGGGTTAGGGTTATGGTTAGGGTTATGGTTGGTGTTAGGTTTAGGGTTAGGGTTAGGGTTAGGGTTAGGGTTACGGTTAGGGTTGGTGTTAGGTTTAGGGTTAGTGTTAGGGTTAGGTTTAGGGTTAGGGTTGGTGTTAGGTTTAGGGTTAGGGTTAGGGTTGGTGTTAGGGTTAGGGTTAGGGTTAGGGTTAGGGTTGGTGTTAGGTATAGGGTTAGGGTTAGGGTTAGGGTTAGGGTTACGGTTGGGGTTAGGGTTAGGGTTAGGGTTAGGGTTAGTGTTAGGGTTAGGGATAGGGTTATGGTTAGGATTAGGGTTAGGGTTGGTGTTAGGGTTAGGGTTAGGGTTAGGGCTAGTGTTGGTGTTAGGGTTAGGGTTAGGGTTAGGGTTAGGTTACCCCGAGCACTACCCCTCGCCCTAGGCATACGCCTAGCACTACCTCTGGTCCTACCACTACCCCTGGCCCTACAGCTCCCCCTACCCATAGGCCCACCCCCAACCCTACCACTAGCCATAGCTCCCACTCCTGGCCCTAGGCCTACTCCGAGTTTTACCTCGACACTCACCCCTTGCCCTATGCCTACCCCAGGGCTACGCCTACCGCTCTCACTAGCCCTAGCTCGGGCCCTAGACCAACGCCCATGGCTCCTTCTAGTCCGAGGCCTAGAACTTGCCCGTCGCTGACCAGTACACCTTGCCCTTGTTAGGGTTAGGGTTAGGGTTAGGGTTAGGGTTAGGGTTAGGGTTAGGATTAGGGTTTAGAATTAAGGTTAGGGTTAGGGTTGGTGTTAGGGTTAGGGTTAGGGTTAGGGTTAGGGTTAGGGTTAGGGTTAGGGTTGGTGTTAGGTTTAGGGTTAGGGTTAGGGTTAGGGTTACGGTTAGGGTTGGTGTTAGGGTTAGGGTTAGGGTTAGGGTTAGGATTAGGGTTAGGTTTGGTGTTAGGGTTAGGGTTAGGGTTAGGGTTGGAGTTAGGGTTAGGGTTAGGGTTAGGGTTAGGGTTGGTGTTAGGTATAGGGTTAGGGTTAGGGTTAGGGTTAGGGTTAGGGTTGGTGTTAGGGTTAGGGTTAGGGTTAGGGTTAGTGTTAGGGTTAGGGTTAGGGTTAGGGTTAGGATTAGGGTTAGGGTTGGTGTTAGGATTAGGGTTAGGTTTAGGGTTAGGGTTCGTGTTAGGCATAGGGTTAGGGTTAGGGTTAGGGTTAGGGTTAGGGTTGGTGTTAGGGTTAGGGTTAGGGTTAGGGTTAGGGTTAGGGTTGGTGTTAGGGTTAGGGTTAGGGTTAAGATAAGGGTTAGGGTTGGTGTTAGGGTTAGGGTTAGGGTTAGGGTTGGTGTTAGGGTTAGGGTTAGGGTTAGGGTTAGGGTTAGGATTAGGGTTAGGGTAGGTGTTAGGGTTAGGGTTAGGTTTAGGGTTAGGGTTGGTGTTAGGGTTAGGGTTAGGGTTAGAGTTAGGGTTAGGGTTAGGGTTAGGGTTGGTGTTAGGGTTAGGGTTAGGATTAGGGTTAGGGTTGGTGTTAGGGTTAGAATTTCGGTTAGGGTTAGGGTTGGTGTTAGGTTTAGGTTTGGATTAGGGTTAGGGTTAGGGTTGGTGTTAGGGTTAGGGTTAGGGTTAGGGTTAGATTTCGTGTTAGGCATAGGGTTAGGGTTAGGGTTAGGGTTAGGGTTAGGGTTAGGGTTGGTGTTAGGGTTAGGGTTAGGGTTAGGGTTAGGGTTGGTGTTAGGGTTAGGGTTAGGGTTAGGATTAGGGTTAGGGTTGGTGTTAGGGTTAGGGTTAGGGTTAGGGTTAGGGTTGGTGTTAGGGTTATGTTTAGGGTTAGAATTAGGGTTAGGGTTAGGATTAGGGTTAGGTTTGGTGTTAGGGTTAGGGTTAGGGTTAGGGTTAGTGTTGGTGTTAGGCATAGGGTTAGGGTTAGGGTTAGGGTTAGGGTTGGTGTTAGGGTTAGGGTTAGGGTTAGGGTTAGGGTTAGGGTTGGTGTTAGGGTTAGGGTTAGGGTTAGAGTTAGGGTTAGGGTTAGGGTTAGGGTTAGGGTTAGGGTTGGTGTTAGGGTTAGGGTTAGGGTTAGAGTTAGGGTTAGGGTTAGGGTTAGGGTTGGTGTTAGGGTTAGGGTTAGGGTTAGGGTTAGGGTTGGTGTTAGGGTTAGTGTTTGGGTTAGGGTTAGGGTTGGTGTTAGGTTTAGGGTTAGGGTTAGGGTTAGGGTTAGGGTTGGTGTTAGGGTTAGGGTTAGGGTTAGGGTTCGTCTTAGGCATAGGGTTAGGGTTAGGGTTAGGGTTAGGGTTGGTGTGAGGGTTAGGGTTAGGGTTAGGGTTAGGGTTGGTGTTAGGGTTAGGGTTAGGGTTAGGATTAGGGTTAGGGTTGGTGGTAGTGTTAGGGTTAGGTTTAGGTTTAGGGTTGGTGTTAGGGTTAGGGTTAGGGTTAGAGTTAGGATTAGGGTTAGGGTTGGTGTTAGGGTTAGGGTTAGGGTTAGGGTTAGGGTTGGTGTTAGGTATAGGGTTAGGGTTAGGGTTAGGGTTAGGGTTGGTGTTAGGCTTAGGGTTAGGGTTAGGGTTATTGTTAGTGTTAGGGTTAGGGTTAGGGTTAGGTAACCCCGAGCACTACCCCTCGCCCTAGGCCTACGCCTAGCACTACCTCTGGTCCTACCCCTACCCCTGTTTCTACAGCTCCCCCTACCCATAGGCCCACCCCCATCTCTACCCCTAGCCACAGCTCCCACTCCTGGTCCTAGGCCTACTCCGAGGTTTACCCCGACACCCACCCCTTGCCCTTTGCCTACCCCAGCGCTACGCCTACCGCTTCCACTAGCCCTACCTCGGGCCCTAGACCAACGCCCAGTGCTCACTCTAGTCCGAAGCCTAGCACTTGCCCGTCGCCAACCGGTACACCTTGCCCTACCTATAGCCAGAGCACTAACCCGTGTCCTAGGAAATCACCCTGGACCCACCATTAGCCACACCCTAATCAGCCCTACATCCGTTCGGCGTCCTAGGACTACCCAGAGCCATTTCGTGACACCTACCCTTAGTCCTCGGCCAACCCCTACCACTACCACTAGTCCTAGGCTTAACAAGAGCCCTAACCCTAACACTGCCCGTGGGCCTCTGCCAAACACTAGCCCTTCAACTAACCCTACCCCGAGCACTACCCCTCGCCCTAGGCCTACGCCTAGCACTACCTCTGGTCCTACCACTACCCCTGGCCCTACAGCTCCCCCTAACCATAGGCCCATCCCCAACCCTACCACTAGCCACAGCTCCCACTCCTGGCCCTAGGCCTACTCCGAGGTTTACCTCGACACCTACCCCTTGCCCTATGCCTACCCCAGCGCTACGCCTACCGCTCTCACTAGCCCTAGCTCGGGCCCTAGACCAACGCCCATGGCTCCTTCTAGTCCGAGGCCTAGAACTTGCCCGTCGCTGACCAGTACACCTTGCCCTTGTTAGGGTTAGGGTTAGGGTTAGGGTTAAGGTTAGGGTTAGGATTAGGGTTTAGGGTTAGGGTTAGGGTTAGGGTTGGTGTTAGGGTCAGGGTTAGGGTTAGGGTTAGGGTTGGTGTTAGGTTTAGGTTTAGGTTTAGGGTTAGGGTTACGGTTAGGGTTAGTGTTAGAATTAGGGTTAGGGTTAGGGTTGGTGTTAGGTATAGGGTTAGGGTTAGGGTTAGGGTTAGGGTTATGGTTGGTGTTAGGGTTAGGGTTAGGGTTAGGGTTAGTGTTAGGGTTAGGGTTAGGGTTAGGGTTAGGGTTAGGGTTGGTGTTAGGGTTAGGGTTAGGGTTAGGGTTGGAATTAGGGTTAGGGTTAGGGTTAGGGTTAGGGTTGGTGTTAGGTATAGGGTTAGGGTTAGGGTTAGGGTTAGGGTTAGGGTTGGTGTTAGGGTTAGGGTTAGGGTTAGGGTTAGTGTTAGGGTTAGGGTTAGGGTTAGGGTTAGGATTAGGGTTAGGGTTGGTGTTAGGGTTAGGGTTAGGGTTAGGGTTAGGGTTAGGGTTAGGGTTAGGGGTTAGGGTTAGGGTTAGGGTTAGTGTTAGGGTTAGGGTTAGGGTTAGGGTTAGGGTAGGGTAGGGTTAGGGTTAGGGTTAGGGTTAGGGTTGGTGTTAGAGTTAGGGTTAGGGTTAGGGTTGGTGTTAGGGTTAGTGTTTGGGTTAGGGTTAGGGTTGGTGTTAGGTTTAGGTTTAGGTTTAGGGTTAGGGTTAGGGTTGGTGTTAGGGTTAGGGTTAGGGTTAGGGTTAGGGTTAGGGTTAGGGTTAGGGTTGGTGTTAGGGTTAGGGTTAGGGTTAGGGTTAGGGTTGGTGTTAGGGTTAGGGTTAGGGTTAGAGTTAGGGTTAGGGTTAGGGTTAGGGTTGGTGTTAGGGTTAGGGTTAGGGTTAGGGTTAGGGTTGGTGTTAGGGTTAGGGTTAGGGTTAGTGTTAGGGTTAGGGTTAGGGTTGGTGTTAGGTATAGGGTTAGGGTTATGTTTAGGGTTAGGGTTAGGGTTGGTGTTAGGGTTAGGGTTAGGGTTAGGGTTAGTGTTAGGGTTAGGGTTAGGGTTAGGGTTAGGGTTCGTGTTAGGCACAGGGTTAGGGTTAGGGTTAGGGTTAGGGTTAGGGTTGGTGTTAGGGTTAGGGTTAGGGTTAGGGTTAGGGTTGGTGTTAGGGTTAGGGTTAGGGTTAGGATTAGGGTTAGGGTTGGTGTTAGGGTTAGGGTTAGGTTTAGGTTTAGGGTTGGTGTTAGGGTTAGGGTTAGGGTTAGGGTTAGGGTTGGTGTTAGGGTTAGGGTTAGGGTTAGGGTTAGGGTTGGTGTTAGGTATAGGGTTAGGGTTAGGGTTAGGGTTAGGGTGAGGGTTGGTGTTAGGGTTAGAGTTAGGGTTAGGGTTAGGGTTGGTGTTAGGTATAGGGTTAGGGTTAGGGTTAGGGTTATGGTTAGGGTTGGTGTTAGGGTTAGGGTTAGGGTTAGGGTTAGTGTTAGGGTTAGGGTTAGGGTTAGGGTTAGGTTACCCCGAGCACTACCCCTCGCCCTAGGCCTACGCCTAGCACTACCCCTGGTCCTACCACTACCCCTGGCCCTACAGCTCCCCCTACCCATAGGTCCATCCCCACCCCTACCCCTAGCCACAGCTCCCACTCCTGGCCCTAGGCCTTCACCGAGGTACCTCGACACCCACCCCTTGCCCTATGCCTACCCCACGCTACGCCTACCGTTTCCACTAGCCATAGCTCGGGCCCTAGACCAACGCCCATGGCTCCCTCTCGTCCGAGGCCTAGAACTTGCCCGTCGCTGACCAGTACACCTTGCCCTTGTTAGGGTTAGGGTTAGGGTTAGGGTTAGGGTTAGGGTTTAGGGTTAGGGTTAGGGTTGGTGTTAGGGTTGGGGTTAGGGTTAGGGTTAGGGTTGGTGTTAGGTATAGGGTTAGGGTTAGGGTTAGTGTTGGTGATAGGGTTAGGGTTAGGGTTAGGGTTAGGGTTGGTGTTAGGTATAGGGTTATGGTTAGGGTTAGGGTTAGGGTTAGGGTTGGTGTTAGGGTTAGGGTTAGGGTTAGGGTTAGGGTTAGGGTTGGTGTTAGGTATAGGGTTAGGGTTAGCATTAGGGTTAGGGTTAGGGTTGGTGTTAGGGTTAGGGTTTGGGTTAGGGTTAGTAATAGGGTTAGGGTTAGTGTTAGGTTACCCCGAGCACTACCCCTCGCCCTAGGCCTACGCCTAGCACTACCTCTGGTCCCACCTCTACCCCTGTCCCTACAGCTCCCTTTACCCATAGGCCCACCCCCATCCCTACCCCTAGCCACAGCTCCCACTCCTGGTCCTAGGCCCACTCCGAGGTTTACCCCGACACCCACCCCTTGCCCTTTGCCTACCCCAGCGCTATGCCTACTGCTCCCACTAGCCCTACCTCGGGCCCTAGACCAATGCCCAGTGCTCACTCTAGTCCGAGCCTAGCACTTGTTCGTCGCCAACCAGTACACCTTGCCCTACCGATAGCCAGACACTAACCCGTGTCCTACGAAATCCCCCTGGACCCACCATTAGCCACACCCTAATCCAGCCCTACATCCTTTCGGAGTCCTAGGACTACCCGGAGCCCTCTTGTGACAGTTACGCCTAGCCCTCGGCCATCCCCTAACACTACCACTAGTCCTAGGCCTAAAATGAGCCCTAACCCTAACACTGCCCGTGGGCCTCTGCCAAACACTAGCCCTTCAACTAACCCTACCCCGAGCACTACTTCTCGCCCTAGGCCTACGCCTAGCACTACCTCTGGTCCTACCACTACACCTGGCCCTACAGCTCCCCCTACCCATAGGCCCACCCCCAACCCTACCACTAGCCACAGCTCCCACTCCTGGCCCTAGGCCTACTCCGAGGTTTACCTCGACACCCAACCCTTGCCCTATGCCTACCCCAGCGCTACGCCTACCGCTCTCACTAGCCCTAGCTCGGGCCCTAGACCAACGCACATGGCTCCTTCTAGTCCGAGGCCTAGAACTTGCCCGTCGCTGACCACTAAACCTTGCCCTTGTTAGGGTTAGGGTTAGGGTTAGGGTTAGGGTTAGGGTTAGGATTAGGGTTTAGGGTTAGGGTTAGGGTTAGGGTTGGTGTTAGGGTTAGGGTTAGGGTTAGGGTTAGGGTTAGTGTTAGGTTTAGGGTTAGGGTTAAGGTTAGGGTTAGGGTTACGGTTAGGTTTGGTGTTAGGTTTAGGGTTAGGGTTAGGGTTAGGATTAGGGTTAGGGTTGGTGTTAGGTTTAGGGTTAGGGTTAGGGTTAGGGTTAGGGATGGTGTTAGGTATAGGGTTAGGGTTAGGGTTAGGGTTAGGGTTAGGGTTTGTGTTAGGGTTAGGGTTAAGGTTAGGGTTAGTGTTAGGGTTAGGGTTAGGGTTAGGGTTAGGATTAGGGTTAGGGTTGGTGTTAGGGTTAGGGTTAGGGTTAGTGTTGGTGTTAGGCATAGGGTTAGGGTTAGAATTAGGTTTAGGGTTAGGGTTGGTGTTAGGGTTAGGGTTAGGGTTAGGGTTAGGGTTGGTGTTAGGGTTAGGGTTAGGTTTAGAGTTAGGGTTAGCGTTAGGGTTAGGGTTGGTGTTAGGGTTAGGGTTAGGGTTAGGGTTAGGGTTGGTGTTAGGGTTAGGGTTAGGGTTAGTGTTAGGGTTAGGGTTAGGGTTAGGGTTGGTGTTAGGGTTAGGGTTAGGGTTAGGGTTAGGGTTGGTGTTAGGGTTAGTGTTTGGGTTAGGGTTAGGGTTGGTGTTAGGTTTAGGGTTAGGGTTAGGGTTAGGGTTAGGGTTGGTGTTAGGGTTAGGGTTAGGGTTAGGGTTCGTGTTAGGCATAGGGTTAGGGTTAGGGTTAGGGTTAGGGTTAGGGTTGGTGTTAGGGTTAGGGTTAGGTTTAGGGTTAGGGTTGGTGTTAGGGTTAGGGTTAGGGTTAGGATTAGGGTTAGGGTTGGTGTTAGGGTTAGGGTTAGGTTTAGGTTTAGGGTTGGTGTTAGGGTTAGGGTTAGTGTTAGGGTTAGGTTTAGGGTTGGTGTTAGGGTTAGGGTTAGGTTTAGGGTTAGGGTTGGTGTTAGGTATAGGGTTAGGGTTAGGGTTAGGGTTAGGGTTAGGGTTGGTGTTAGGTATAGGGTTAGGGTTAGGGTTAGGGTTAGGGTTAGGGTTAGGGTTGGTGTTAGGGTTAGGGATAGGGTTAGGGTTAGTGTTAGGGTTAGGGTTAGGTTACCCCGAGCACTACCCCTCGCCCTAGGCCTACGCCTAAAACTACCCCTGGTCCTACCACTACCCCTGGCCCTACAGCTCCCCCTACGCATAGGTCCACCCCCACCCCTACCCCTAGCCACAGCTCCCACTCCTGGCCCTAGGCCTACACCGAGGTTTACCTCGACACCCACCCCTTGCCCAATGCCTACCCCAGCGCTACGCCTACCGTTTCCACTATCCATAGCTCGGGCCCTAGACCAACGCTTATGGCTCCCTCTCGTCCGAGGCCTAGAACTTGCCCGTCGCTGACCAGTACACCTTGCCCTTGTTAGGGTTAGGGTTAGGGTTAGGGTTAGGGTTAGGGTTTACGGTTAGGGTTAGGGTTGGTGTTAGGGTTAGGGTTAGGGTTAGGGTTAGGGTTAGGGTTGGTGTAAGGTATAGGGTTAGGGTTAGGGTTAGTGTTGGTGATAGGTTTAAGGTCAGGGTTAGGGTTAGGGTTGGTGTTAGGTATAGGGTTATGGTTAGGGTTAGGGTTAGGGTTAGGGTTGGTGTTAGGGTTAGGGTTAGGGTTAGGGTTAGGGTTAGGGTTGGTGTTAGGTATAGGGTTAGGGTTAGCATTAGGGTTAGGGTTAGGGTTGGTGTTAGGGTTAGGGTTTGGGTTAGGGTTAGTAATAGGGTTAGGGTTAGTGTTAGGTTACCTTGAGCACTACCCCTCGCCCTAGGCCTACGCCTAGCACTACCTCTGGTCCCACCCCTACCCTTGTCCCTACAGCTCCCCCTACCCATAGGCCCACCCCCATCCCTACCCCTAGCCACAGCTCCCACTCCTGGTCCTAGGCCTACTCCGAGGTTTACCCCGACACCCACCCCTTGCCCTTTGCCTACCCCAGCGCTACGCCTACTGCTCCCACTAGCCCTACCTCAAGCCCCAGACCAACGCCCAGTGCTCACTCTAGTCCGAGCCTAGCACTTGCCCGTCGCCAACCGGTACACCTTGCCCTACCGATAGCCAGAGCACTAACCGTGTCCTACGAAATCCCCCTGGACCCACCATTAGCCACACCCTAATCCAGCCCTACATCCTTTCGGAGTCCTAGGACTACCCGGAGCCCTCTTGTGACAGTTACGCCTAGCCCTCGGCCATCCCCTACCACTACCACTAGTCCTAGGCCTAAAATGAGCCCTAACCCTAACACTGCCCGTGGGCCTCTGCCAAACACTAGCCTTTCAACTAACCCTACCCCGAGCACTACTTCTCGCCCTAGGCCTACGCCTAGCACTACCTCTGGTCCTACCACTACCCCTGGCCCTACAGCTCCCCCTACACATAGGCCCACCCCCAACCCTACCACTAGCCACAGCTCCCACTCCTGGCCCTAGGCCTACTCCGAGGTTTACCTCGACACCCAACCCTTGCCCTATGCCTACCCCAGCGCTACGCCTACCGATCTCACTAGCCCTAGCTCGGGCCCTAGACCAACGCACATGGCTCCTTCTAGTCCGAGGCCTAGAACTTGCCCGTCGCTGACCACTACACCTTGCCCTTGTTAGGGTTAGGGTTAGGGTTAGGGTTAGGGTTAGGATTAGGGTTTAGGGTTAGGGTTAGGGTTAGGGTTGGTGTTAGGGTTAGGGTTAGGGTTAGGGTTATGGTTGGTGTTAGGTTTAGGGTTAGGGTTAGGGTTAGGGTTAGGGTTACGGTTAGGGTTGGTGTTAGGCTTAGGGTTAGTGTTAGGGTTAGGTTTAGGGTTAGGGTTGGTGTTAGGTTTAGGGTTAGGGTTAGGGTTGGTGTTAGGGTTAGGGTTAGGGTTAGGGTTAGGGTTGGTGTTAGGTATAGGGTTAGGGTTAGGGTTAGGGTTAGGGTTACGGTTGGGGTTAGGGTTAGGGTTAGGGTTAGGGTTAGTGTTAGGGTTAGGGATAGGGTTAGGGTTAGGATTAGGGTTAGGGTTGGTGTTAGGGTTAGGGTTAGGGTTAGGGCTAGTGTTGGTGTTAGGATTAGGGTTAGGGTTAGGGTTAGGTTACCCCGAGCACTACCCCTCGCCCTAGGCATACGCCTAGCACTACCTCTGGTCCTACCACTACCCCTGGCCCTACAGCTCCCCCTACCCATAGGCCCACCCCCAACCCTACCACTAGCCATAGCTCCCACTCCTGGCCCTAGGCCTACTCCGAGTTTTACCTCGACACCCACCCCTTGCCCTATGCCTACCCCAGGGCTACGCCTACCGCTCTCACTAGCCCTAGCTCGGGCCCTAGACCAACGCCCATGGCTCCTTCTAGTCCGAGGCCTAGAACTTGCCCGTCGCTGACCAGTACACCTTGCCCTTGTTAGGGTTAGGGTTAGGGTTAGGGTTAGGGTTAGGGTTAGGGTTAGGATTAGGGTTTAGAATTAAGGTTAGGGTTAGGGTTGGTGTTAGGGTTAGGGTTAGGGTTACGGTTAGGGTTAGGGTTAGGGTTAGGGTTAGGGTTGGTGTTAGGTTTAGGGTTAGGGTTAGGGTTAGGGTGAGGGTTGGTGTTAGGGTTAGAGTTAGGGTTAGGGTTAGGGTTGGTGTTAGGTATAGGGTTAGGTTTAGGGTTAGGGTTATGGTTAGGGTTGGTGTTAGGGTTAGGGTTAGGGTTAGGGTTAGTGTTAGGGTTAGGGTTAGGATTAGGGTTAGGTTACCCCAAGCACTACCCCTCGCCCTAGGCCTACGCCTAGCACTACCCCTGGTCCTACCACTACCCCTGGCCCTACAGCTCCCCCTACCCATAGGTCCATCCCCACCCCTACCCCTAGCCACAGCTCCCACTCCTGGCCCTAGGCCTACACCGAGGTACCTCGACACCCACCCCTTGCCCTATGCCTACCCCAGCGCTACGCCTACCGTTTCCACTAGCCATAGCTCGGGCCCTAGACCAACGCCCATGGCTCCCTCTCGTCCGAGGCCTAGAACTTGCCCGTCGCTGACCAGTACACCTTGCCCTTGTTAGGGTTAGGGTTAGGGTTAGGGTTAGGGTTAGGGTTTAGGGTTAGGGTTATGGTTGGTGTTAGGGTTAGGGTTAGGGTTAGGGTTAGGGTTGGTGTTAGGTATAGGGTTAGGGTTAGGGTTAGTGTTGGTGATAGGGTTAGGGTTAGGGTTAGGGTTAGGGTTGGTGTTAGGTATAGGGTTATGGTTAGGGTTAGGGTTAGGGTTAGGGTTGGTGTTAGGGTTAGGGTTAGGGTTAGGGTTAGGGTTGGTGTTAGGTATAGGGTTAGGGTTAGCATTAGGGTTAGGGTTAGGGTTGGTGTTAGGGTTAGGGTTTGGGTTAGGGTTAGTAATAGGGTTAGGGTTAGTGTTAGGTTACCCCGAGCACTACCCCTCGCCCTAGGCCTACGCCTAGCACTACCTCTGGTCCCACCCCTACCCCTGTCCCTACAGCTCCCTTTACCCATAGGCCCACCCCCATCCCTACCCCTAGCCACAGCTCCCACTCCTGGTCCTAGGCCTACTCCGAGGTTTACCCCGACACCCACCCCTTGCCCTTTGCCTACCCCAGCGCTATGCCTACTGCTCCTACTAGCCCTACCTTGGGCCCTAGACCAACGCCCAGTGCTCACTCTAGTCCGAGCCTAGCACTTGCCCGTCGCCAACCGGTACACCTTGCCCTACCGATAGCCAGAGCACTAACCCGTGTCCTACGAAATCCCCCTGGACCCACCATTAGCCACACCCTAATCCAGCCCTACATCCTTTCGGAGTCCTAGGACTACCCGGAGCCCTCTTGTGACAGTTACGCCTAGCCCTCGGCCATCCCCTAACACTACCACTAGTCCTAGGCCTAAAATGAGCCCTAACCCTAACACTGCCCGTGGGCCTCTGCCAAACACTAGCCCTTCAACTAACCCTACCCCGAGCACTACTTCTCGCCCTAGGCGTACGCCTAGCACTACCTCTGGTCCTACCACTACCCCTGGCCCTACAGCTCCCCCTACCCATAGGCCCACCCCCAACCCTACCACTAGCCACTGCTCCCACTCCTGGCCCTAGGCCTACTCCGAGGTTTACCTCGACACCCACCCCTTGCCCTATGCCTACCCCAGCGCTACGCCTACCGCTCTCACTAGCCCTAGCTCGGGCCCTAGACCAACGCACATGGCTCCTTCTAGTCCGAGGCCTAGAACTTCCCCGTCGCTGACCACTACACCTTGCCCTTGTTAGGGTTAGGGTTAGGGTTAGGGTTAGGGTTAGGGTTAGGGTTAGGATTAGGGTTTAGGGTTAGGGTTAGGGTTAGGGTTGGTGTTAGGGTTAGGGTTAGGGTTAGGGTTGGTGTTAGGTTTAGGGTTAGGGTTAAGGTTAGGGTTAGGGTTACGGTTAGGTTTGGTGTTAGGTTTAGGGTTAGGGTTAGGGTTAGGATTAGGGTTAGGGTTGGAGTTAGGTTTAGGGTTAGGGTTAGGGTTAGGGTTAGGGATGGTGTTAGGTATAGGGTTAGGGTTAGGGTTAGGGTTAGGGTTAGGGTTGGTGTTAGGGTTAGGGTTAAGGTTAGGGTTAGGGTTAGGGTTAGGGTTAGGGTTAGGGTTAGGGTTTAGGGTTAGGGTTAGGGTTGGTGTTAGTGTTAGGGTTAGGGTTAGGGTTAGGGTTGGTGTAAGGTATAGGGTTAGGGTTAGGGTTAGTGTTGGTGATAAGTTTAGGGTCAGGGTTAGGGTTAGGGTTGGTGTTAGGTATAGGGTTATGGTTAGGGTTAGGGTTAGGGTTAGGGTTAGGGTTAGGATTAGGGTTTAGGGTTAGGGTTAGGGTTAGGGTTGGTGTTAGGGTTAGGGTTATGGTTAGGGTTAGGGTTGGTGTTAGGGTTAGGGTTAGGGTTAGGGTTGGTGTTAAGGTTTGGGTTAGGGTTAGGGTTAGGGTTGGTGTTAGGTATAGGGTTAGGGTTAGGGTTAGGGTTAGGGTTACGGTTGGGGTTAGGGTTAGGGTTAGGGTTAGGGTTAGTGTTAGGGTTAGGGATAGGGTTAGGGTTAGGATTAGGGTTAGGGTTGGTGTTAGGGTTAGGGTTAGGGTTAGGGCTAGTGTTGGTGTTAGGGTTAGGGTTAGGGTTAGGGTTAGGTTACCCCGAGCACTACCCCTCGCCCTAGGCATACGCCTAGCACTACCTCTGGTCCTACCACTACCCCTGGCCCTACAGCTCCCCCTACCCATAGGCCCACCCCCAACCCTACCACTAGCCATAGCTCCCACTCCTGGCCCTAGGCCTACTCCGAGTTTTACCTCGACACCCACCCCTTGCCCTATGCCTACCCCAGGGCTACGCCTACCGCTCTCACTAGCCCTAGCTCGGGCCCTAGACCAACGCCCATGGCTCCTTCTAGTCCGAGGCCTAGAACTTGCCCGTCGCTGACCAGTACACCTTGCCCTTGTTAGGGTTAGGGTTAGGGTTAGGATTAGGGTTAGGGTTAGGGTTAGGATTAGGGTTTAGAATTAAGGTTAGGGTTAGGGTTGGTGTTAGGGTTAGGGTTAGGGTTAGGGTTAGGGTTAGGGTTAGGGTTAGGGTTAGGGTTGGTGTTAGGTTTAGGGTTAGGGTTAGGGTTAGGGTTACGGTTAGGGTTGGTGTTAGGGTTAGGGTTAGGGTTAGGGTTAGGATTAGGGTTAGGTTTGGTGTTAGGGTTAGGGTTAGGGTTAGGGTTGGAGTTAGGGTTAGGGTTAGGGTTAGGGTTAGGGTTGGTGTTAGGTATAGGGTTAGGGTTAGGGTTAGGGTTAGGGTTAGGGTTGGTGTTAGGGTTAGGGTTAGGGTTAGGGTTAGTGTTAGGGTTAGGGTTAGGGTTAGGGTTAGGATTAGGGTTAGGGTTGGTGTTAGGATTAGGGTTAGGTTTAGGGTTAGGGTTCGTGTTAGGCATAGGGTTAGGGTTAGGGTTAGGGTTAGGGTTAGGGTTGGTGTTAGGGTTAGGGTTATGGTTAGGGTTAGGGTTAGGGTTGGTGTTAGGGTTAGGGTTAGGGTTAGGATAAGGGTTAGGGTTGGTGTTAGGGTTAGGGTTAGGGTTAGGGTTGGTGTTAGGGTTAGGGTTAGGGTTAGGGTTAGGGTTAGGGTTAGGATTAGGGTTAGGGTAGGTGTTAGGGTTAGGGTTAGGTTTAGGGTTAGGGTTGGTGTTAGGGTTAGGGTTAGGGTTAGAGTTAGGGTTAGGGTTAGGGTTAGGGTTGGTGTTAGGGTTAGGGTTAGGATTAGGGTTAGGGTTGGTGTTAGGGTTAGAATTTCGGTTAGGGTTAGGGTTGGTGTTAGGTTTAGGTTTGGATTAGGGTTAGGGTTAGGGTTGGTGTTAGGGTTAGGGTTAGGGTTAGGGTTAGATTTCGTGTTAGGCATAGGGTTAGGGTTAGGGTTAGCGTTAGGGTTGGTGTTAGGGTTAGGGTTAGGGTTAGGGTTAGGGTTAGGGTTGGTGTTAGGGTTAGGGTTAGGGTTAGGATTAGGGTTAGTGTTGGTGTTAGGGTTAGGGTTAGGGTTAGGGTTAGGGTTGGTGTTAGGGCTATGTTTAGGGTTAGAATTAGGGTTAGGGTTAGGATTAGGGTTAGGTTTGGTGTTAGGGTTAGGGTTAGGGTTAGGGTTAGTGTTGGTGTTAGGCATAGGGTTAGGGTTAGGGTTAGGGTTAGGGTTAGGGTTGGTGTTAGGGTTAGGGTTAGGGTTAGGGTTAGGGTTGGTGTTAGGGTTAGGGTTAGGGTTAGAGTTAGGGTTAGGGTTAGGGTTAGGGTTAGGGTTAGGGTTGGTGTTAGGGTTAGGGTTAGGGTTAGAGTTAGGGTTAGGGTTAGGGTTAGGGTTGGTGTTAGGGTTAGGGTTAGGGTTAGGGTTAGGGTTGGTGTTAGGGTTAGTGTTTGGGTTAGGGTTAGGGTTGGTGTTAGGTTTAGGGTTAGGGTTAGGGTTAGGGTTAGGGTTGGTGTTAGGGTTAGGGTTAGGGTTAGGGTTCGTCTTAGGCATAGGGTTAGGGTTAGGGTTAGGGTTAGGGTTAGGGTTGGTGTGAGGGTTAGGGTTAGGGTTAGGGTTAGGGTTGGTGTTAGGGTTAGGGTTAGGGTTAGGGTTAGGGTTGGTGTTAGGGTTAGGGTTAGGGTTAGGATTAGGGTTAGGGTTGGTGGTAGTGTTAGGGTTAGGTTTAGGTTTAGGGTTGGTGTTAGGTTTAGGGTTAGGGTTAGGGTTAGGGTTAGGGTTGGTGTTAGGGTTAGGGTTAGGGTTAGGGTTAGGGTTGGTGTTAGGTATAGGGTTACGGTTAGGGTTAGGGTTAGGGTTGGTGTTAGGCTTAGGGTTAGGGTTAGGGTTATTGTTAGTGTTAGGGTTAGGGTTAGGGTTAGGTTACCCCGAGCACTACCCCTCGCCCTAGGCCTACGCCTAGCACTACCTCTGGTCCTACCCCTACCCCTGTTTCTACAGCTCCCCCTACCCATAGGCCCACCCCCATCTCTACCCCTAGCCACAGCTCCCACTCCTGGTCCTAGGCCTACTCCGAGGTTTACCCCGACACCCACCCCTTGCCCTTTGCCTACCCCAGCGCTACGCCTACCGCTTCCACTAGCCCTACCTCGGGCCCTAGACCAACGCCCAGTGCTCACTCTAGTCCGAAGCCTAGCACTTGCCCGTCGCCAACCGGTACACCTTGCCCTACCTATAGCCAGAGCACTAACCCGTGTCCTAGGAAATCACCCTGGACCCACCATTAGCCACACCCTAATCAGCCCTACATCCGTTCGGCGTCCTAGGACTACCCAGAGCCATTTCGTGACACCTACCCCTAGTCCTCGGCCAACCCCTACCACTACCACTAGTCCTAGGCTTAACAAGAGCCCTAACCCTAACACTGCCCGTGGGCCTCTGCCAAACACTAGCCCTTCAACTAACCCTACCCCGAGCACTACCCCTCGCCCTAGGCCTACGCCTAGCACTACCACTGGTCCTACCACTACCCCTGGCCCTACAGCTCCCCCTAACCATAGGCCCATCCCCAACCCTACCACTAGACACAGCTCCCACTCCTGGCCCTAGGCCTACTCCGAGGTTTACCTCGACACCTACCCCTTGCCCTATGCCTACCCCAGCGCTACGCCTACCGCTCTCACTAGCCCTAGCTCGGGCCCTAGACCAACGCCCATGGCTCCTTCTAGTCCGAGGCCTAGAACTTGCCCGTCGCAGACCAGTACACCTTGCCCTTGTTAGGGTTAGGGTTAGGGTTAGGGTTAAGGTTAGGGTTAGGATTAGGGTTTAGGGTTAGGGTTAGGGTTAGGGTTGGTGTTAGGGTTAGGGTTAGGGTTAGGGTTAGGGTTGGTGTTAGGTTTAGGTTTAGGTTTAGGGTTAGGGTTACGGTTAGGGTTAGTGTTAGAATTAGGGTTAGGGTTAGGGTTGGTGTTAGGTATAGGGTTAGGGTTAGGGTTAGGGTTAGGGTTATGGTTGGTGTTAGGGTTAGGGTTAGGGTTAGGGTTAGTGTTAGGGTTAGGGTTAGGGTTAGGGTTAGGGTTAGGGTTAGGGTTGGTGTTAGGGTTAGGGTTAGGGTTAGGGTTGGAATTAGGGTTAGGGTTAGGGTTAGGGTTAGGGTTGGTGTTAGGTATAGGGTTAGGGTTAGGGTTAGGGTTAGGGTTAGGGTTGGTGTTAGGGTTAGGGTTAGGGTTAGGGTTAGTGTTAGGGTTAGGGTTAGGGTTAGGGTTAGGATTAGGGTTAGGGTTGGTGTTAGGGTTAGGGTTAGGGTTAGGGTTAGGTTTAGGGTTAGGGGTTAGGGTTAGGGTTAGGGTTAGGGTTAGGGTTAGGGTTAGGGTTAGGGTAGGGTTAGGGTTAGGGTTAGTGTTAGGGTTAGGGTTGGTGTTAGGGTTAGGGTTAGGGTTAGGGTTGGTGTTAGGGTTAGTGTTTGGGTTAGGGTTAGGGTTGGTGTTAGGTTTAGGTTTAGGGTTAGGGTTAGGGTTAGGGTTGGTGTTAGGGTTAGGGTTAGGGTTAGGGTTAGGGTTAGGGTTAGGGTTGGTGTTAGGGTTAGGGTTAGGGTTAGGGTTAGGGTTAGGGTTAGGGTTGGTGTTAGGGTTAGGGTTAGGGTTAGAGTTAGGGTTAGGGTTAGGGTTAGGGTTGGTGTTAGGGTTAGGGTTAGGGTTAGGGTTAGGGTTGGTGTTAGGGTTAGGGTTAGGGTTAGTGTTAGGGTTAGGGTTAGGTTTGGTGTTAGGTATAGGGTTAGGGTTATGTTTAGGGTTAGGGTTAGGGTTGGTGTTAGGGTTAGGGTTAGGGTTAGGGTTAGTGTTAGGGTTAGGGTTAGGGTTAGGGTTAGGGTTCGTGTTAGGCATAGGGTTAGGTTTAGTGTTAGGGTTAGGGTTAGGTTTAGGGTTGGTGTTAGGGTTAGGGTTAGGGTTAGGGTTAGGGTTGGTGTTAGGGTTAGGGTTAGGGTTAGGATTAGGGTTAGGGTTGGTGTTAGGGTTAGGGTTAGGTTTAGGTTTAGGGTTGGTGTTAGGGTTAGGGTTAGGGTTAGGGTTAGGGTTAGGGTTGGTGTTAGGGTTAGGGTTAGGGTTAGGGTTAGGGTTGGTGTTAGGTATAGGGTTAGGGTTAGGGTTAGGGTTAGGGTGAGGGTTGGTGTTAGGTATAGGGTTAGGGTTAGGGTTAGGGTTATGGTTAGGGTTGGTGTTAGGGTTAGGGTTAGGGTTAGGTTTAGTGTTAGGGTTAGGGTTAGGGTTAGGGTTAGGTTACCCCGAGCACTACCCCTCGCCCTAGGCCTACGCCTAGCACTACCCCTGGTCCTACCACTACCCCTGGCCCTACAGCTCCCCCTACCCATAGGTCCATCCCCACCCCTACCCCTAGCCACAGCTCCCACTCCTGGCCCTAGGCCTTCACCGAGGTACCTCGACACCCACCCCTTGCCCTATGCCTACCCCAGCGCTACGCCTACCGTTTCCACTAGCCATAGCTCGGGCCCTAGACCAACGCCCATGGCTCCCTCTCGTCCGAGGCCTAGAACTTGCCCGTCGCTGACCAGTACACCTTGCCCTTGTTAGGGTTAGGGTTAGGGTTAGGGTTAGGGTTAGGGTTTAGGGTTAGGGTTAGGGTTGGTGTTAGGGTTAGGGTTAGGGTTAGGGTTAGGGTTGGTGTTAGGTATAGGGTTAGGGTTAGGGTTAGTGTTGGTGATAGGGTTAGGGTTAGGGTTAGGGTTAGGGTTGGTGTTAGGTATTGGGTTATGGTTAGGGTTAGGGTTAGGGTTAGGGTTGGTGTTAGGGTTAGGGTTAGGGTTAGGTTTAGGGTTAGGGTTGGTGTTAGGTATAGGGTTAGGGTTAGCATTAGGGTTAGGGTTAGGGTTGGTGTTAGGGTTAGGGTTTGGGTTAGGGTTATTAATAGGGTTAGGGTTAGTGTTAGGTTACCCCAAGCACTACCCCTCGCCCTAGGCCTACGCCTAGCACTACCTCTGGTCCCACCCCTACCCCTGTCCCTACAGCTCCCTTTACCCATAGGCCCACCCGCATCCCTACCCCTAGCCACAGCTCCCACTCCTGGTCCTAGGCCTACTCCGAGGTTTACCCCGACACCCACCCCTTGCCCTTTGCCTACCCCAGCGCTATGCCTACTGCTCCCACTAGCCCTACCTCGGGCCCTAGACCAACGCCCAGTGCTCACTCTAGTCCGAGCCTAGCACTTGCCCGTCGCCAACCGGTACACCTTGCCCTACCGATAGCCAGAGCACTAACCCGTGTCCTACGAAATCCCCCTGGACCCACCATTAGCCACACCCTAATCCAGCCCTACATCCTTTCGGAGTCCTAGGACTACCCGGAGCCCTCTTGTGACAGTTACGCCTAGCCCTCGGCCATCCCCTAACACTACCACTAGTCCTAGGCCTAAAATGAGCCCTAACCCTAACACTGCCCCTGGGCCTCTGCCAAACACTAGCCCTTCAACTAACCCTACCCCGAGCACTACTTCTCGCCCTAGGCCTACGCCTAGCACTACCTCTGGTCCTACCACTACCCCTGGCCCTACAGCTCCCCCTACCCATAGGCCCACCCCCAACCCTACCACTAGCCACAGCTCCCACTCCTGGCCCTAGGCCTACTCCGAGGTTTACCTCGACACCCAACCCTTGCCCTATGCCTACCCCAGCGCTACGCCTACCGCTCTCACTAGCCCTAGCTCGGGCCCTAGACCAACGCACATGGCTCCTTCTAGTCCGAGGCCTAGAACTTGCCCGTCGCTGACCACTACACCTTGCCCTTGTTAGGGTTAGGGTTAGGGTTAGGGTTAGGGTTAGGGTTAGGATTAGGGTTTAGGGTTAGGGTTAGGGTTAGGGTTGGTGTTAGGGTTAGGGTTAGGGTTAGGGTTAGTGTTAGGTTTAGGGTTAGGGTTAAGGTTAGGGTTAGGGTTACGGTTAGGTTTGGTGTTAGGTTTAGGGTTAGGGTTAGGGTTAGGATTAGGGTTAGGGTTGGTGTTAGGTTTAGGGTTAGGGTTAGGGTTAGGGTTAGGGATGGTGTTAGGTATAGGGTTAGGGTTAGGGTTAGGGTTAGGGTTAGGGTTTGTGTTAGGGTTAGGGTTAAGGTTAGGGTTAGTGTTAGGGTTAGGGTTAGGGTTAGGGTTAGGGTTAGGATTAGAGTTAGGGTTGGTGTTAGGGTTAGGGTTAGGGTTAGTGTTGGTGTTAGGCATAGGGTTAGGGTTAGAATTAGGTTTAGGGTTAGGGTTGGTGTTAGGGTTAGGGTTAGGGTTAGGGTTAGGGTTGGTGTTAGGGTTAGGGTTAGGTTTAGAGTTAGGGTTAGCGTTAGGGTTAGGGTTGGTGTTAGGGTTAGGGTTAGGGTTAGGGTTAGGGTTGGTGTTAGGGTTAGGGTTAGGGTTAGTGTTAGGGATAGGGATAGGGTTAGGGTTGGTGTTAGGGTTAGGGTTAGGGTTAGGGTTAGGGTTGGTGTTAGGGTTAGTGTTTGGGTTAGGGTTAGGGTTGGTGTTAGGTTTAGGGTTAGGGTTAGGGTTAGGGTTAGGGTTGGTGTTAGGGTTAGGGTTAGGGTTAGGGTTCGTGTTAGGCATAGGGTTAGGGTTAGGGTTAGGGTTAGGGTTAGGGTTGGTGTTAGGGTTAGGGTTAGGTTTAGGGTTAGGGTTGGTGTTAGGGTTAGGGTTAGGGTTAGGATTAGGGTTAGGGTTGGTGTTAGGGTTAGGGTTAGGTTTAGGTTTAGGGTTGGTGTTAGGGTTAGGGTTAGTGTTAGGGTTAGGTTTAGGGTTGGTGTTAGGGTTAGGGTTAGGTTTAGGGTTAGGGTTGGTGTTAGGTATAGGGTTAGGGTTAGGGTTAGGGTTAGGGTTAGGGTTGGTGTTAGGTATAGGGTTAGGGTTAGGGTTAGGGTTAGGGTTAGGGTTGGTGTTAGGGTTAGGGATAGGGTTAGGGTTAGTGTTAGGGTTAGGGTTAGGGTTAGGTTACCCCGAGCACTACCCCTCGCCCTAGGCCTACGCCTAATACTACCCCTGGTCCTACCACTACCCCTGGCCCTACAGCTCCCCCTAAGCATAGGTCCACCCCCACCCCTACCCCTAGCCACAGCTCCCACTCCTGGCCCTAGGCCTACACCGAGGTTTACCTCGACACCCACCCCTTGCCCAATGCCTACCCCAGCGCTACGCCTACCGTTTCCACTAGCCATAGCTCGGGCCCTAGACCAACGCCCATGGCTCCCTCTCGTCCGAGGCCTAGAACTTGCCCGTCGCTGACCAGTACACCTTGCCCTTGTTAGGGTTAGGGTTAGGGTTAGGGTTAGGGTTAGGGTTTACGGTTAGGGTTAGGGTTGGTGTTAGGGTTAGGGTTAGGGTTAGGGTTAGGGTTGGTGTAAGGTATAGGGTTAGGGTTAGGGTTAGTGTTGGTGATAGGTTTAGGGTCAGGGTTAGGGTTAGGGTTGGTGTTAGGTATAGGGTTATGGTTAGGGTTAGGGTTAGGGTTAGGGTTGGTGTTAGGGTTAGGGTTAGGGTTAGGGTTAGGGTTAGGGTTGGTGTTAGGTATAGGGTTAGGGTTAGCATTAGGGTTAGGGTTAGGGTTGGTGTTAGGGTTAGGGTTTGGGTTAGGGTTAGTAATAGGGTTAGGGTTAGTGTTAGGTTACACCGAGCACTACCCCTCGCCCTAGGCCTACCCCTAGCACTACCTCTGGTCCCACCCCTACCCTTGTCCCTACAGCTCCCCCTACCCATAGGCCCACCCCCATCCCTACCCCTAGCCACAGCTCCCACTCCTGGTCCTAGGCCTACTCCGAGGTTTACCCCGACACCCACCCCTTGCCCTTTGCCTACCCCAGCGCTACGCCTACTGCTCCCACTAGCCCTACCTCAAGCCCAAGACCAACGCCCAGTGCTCACTCTAGTCCGAGCCTAGCACTTGCCCGTCGCCAACCGGTACACCTTGCCCTACCGATAGCCAGAGCACTAACCGTGTCCTACGAAATCCCCCTGGACCCACCATTAGCCACACCCTAATCCAGCCCTACATCCTTTCGGAGTCCTAGGACTACCCGGAGCCCTCTTGTGACAGTTACGCCTAGCCCTCGGCCATCCCCTACCACTACCACTAGTCCTAGGCCTAAAATGAGCCCTAACCCTAACACTGCCCGTGGGCCTCTGCCAAACACTAGCCCTTCAACTAACCCTACCCCGAGCACTACTTCTCGCCCTAGGCCTACGCCTAGCACTACCTCTGGTCCTACCACTACCCCTGGCCCTACAGCTCCCCCTACACATAGGCCCACCCCCAACCCTACCACTAGCCACAGCTCCCACTCCTGGCCCTAGGCCTACTCCGAGGTTTACCTCGACACCCACCCCTTGCCCTATGCCTACCCCAGCGCTACGCCTACCGATCTCACTAGCCCTAGCTCCCGCCCTAGACCAACGCACATGGCTCCTTCTAGTCCGAGGCCTAGAACTTGCCCGTCGCTGACCACTACACCTTGCCCTTGTTAGGGTTAGGGTTAGGGTTAGGGTTAGGGTTAGGGTTAGGATTAGGGTTTAGGATTAGGGTTAGGGTTAGGGTTGGTGTTAGGGTTAGGGTTAGGGTTAGGGTTATGGTTGGTGTTAGGTTTAGGGTTAGGGTTAGGGTTAGGGTTAGGGTTACGGTTAGGGTTGGTGTTAGGTTTAGGGTTAGTGTTAGGGTTAGGTTTAGGGTTAGGGTTGGTGTTAGGTTTAGGGTTAGGGTTAGGGTTGGTGTTAGGGTTAGGGTTAGGGTTAGGGTTAGGGTTGGTGTTAGGTATAGGGTTAGGGTTAGGGTTAGGGTTAGGGTTACGGTTGGGGTTAGGGTTAGGGTTAGGGTTAGGGTTAGTGTTAGGGTTAGGGATAGGGTTAGGGTTAGGATTAGGGTTAGGGTTGGTGTTAGGGTTAGGGTTAGGGTTAGGGCTAGTGTTGGTGTTAGGGTTAGGGTTAGGGTTAGGGTTAGGTTACCCCGAGCACTACCCCTCGCCCTAGGCATACGCCTAGCACTACCTCTGGTCCTACCACTACCCCTGGCCCTACAGCTCCCCCTACCCATAGGCCCACCCCCAACCCTACCACTAGCCATAGCTCCCACTCCTGGCCCTAGGCCTACTCCGAGTTTTACCTCGACACCCACCCTTTGCCCTATGCCTACCCCAGGGCTACGCCTACCGCTCTCACTAGCCCTAGCTCGGGCCCTAGACCAACGCCCATGGCTCCTTCTAGTCCGAGGCCTAGAACTTGCCCGTCGCTGACCAGTACACCTTGCCCTTGTTAGGGTTAGGGTTAGGGTTAGGGTTAGGGTTAGGGTTAGGATTAGGGTTTAGAATTAAGGTTAGGGTTAGGGTTGGTGTTAGGGTTAGGGTTAGGGTTAGGGTTAGGGTTAGGGTTAGGGTTAGGGTTAGGATTGGTGTTAGGTTTAGGGTTAGGGTTAGGGTTAGGGTTACGGTTAGGGTTGGTGTTAGGGTTAGGGTTAGGGTTAGGGTTAGGATTAGGGTTAGGTTTGGTGTTAGGGTTAGGGTTAGGGTTCGGTTGGAGTTAGGGTTAGGGTTAGGGTTAGGGTTAGGGTTGGTGTTAGGTATAGGGTTAGGGTTAGGGTTAGGGTTAGGGTTAGGGTTCGTGTTAGGGTTAGGGTTAGGGTTAGGGTTAGTGTTAGGGTTAGGGTTAGGGTTAGGGTTAGGATTAGGGTTAGGGTTGGTGTTAGGATTAGGGTTAGGTTTAGGGTTAGGGTTTGTGTTAGGCATAGGGTTAGGGTTAGGGTTAGGGTTAGGGTTAGGGTTGGTGTTAGGGTTAGGGTTAGGGTTAGGGTTAGGGTTGGTGTTAGGGTTAGGGTTAGGGTTAGGATAAGGGTTAGGGTTGGTGTTAGGGTTAGGGTTAGGGTTAGGGTTGGTGTTAGGGTTAGGGTTAGGGTTAGGGTTAGGGTTAGGGTTAGGATTAGGGTTAGGGTAGGTGTTAGGGTTAGGGTTAGGTTTAGGGTTAGGGTTGGTGTTAGGGTTAGGGTTAGGGTTAGAGTTAGGGTTAGGGTTAGGGTTAGGGTTGGTGTTAGGGTTAGGGTTAGGATTAGGGTTAGGGTTGGTGTTAGGGTTAGAATTTCGGTTAGGGTTAGGGTTGGTGTTAGGTTTAGGTTTGGATTAGGGTTAGGGTTAGGGTTGGTGTTAGGGTTAGGGTTAGGGTTAGGGTTAGATTTCGTGTTCGGCATAGGGTTAGGGTTAGGGTTAGGGTTAGGGTTAGGGTTAGGGTTGGTGTTAGGGTTAGGGTTAGGGTTAGGGTTGGTGTTAGGGTTAGGGTTAGGTTTAGGATTAGGGTTAGGGTTGGTGTTAGGGTTAGGGTTAGGGTTAGGGTTAGGGTTGGTGTTAGGGTTATGTTTAGGGTTAGAATTAGGGTTAGGGTTAGGATTAGGGTTAGGTTTGGTGTTAGGGTTAGGGTTAGGGTTAGGGTTAGTGTTGGTGTTAGGCATAGGGTTAGGGTTAGGGTTAGGGTTAGGGTTAGGGTTGGTGTTAGGGTTAGGGTTAGGGTTAGGGTTAGGGTTGGTGTTAGGGTTAGGGTTAGGGTTAGAGTTAGGGTTAGGGTTAGGGTTAGGGTTAGGGTTAGGGTTAGGGTTGGTGTTAGGGTTAGGGTTAGGGTTAGAGTTAGGGTTAGGGTTAGGGTTAGGGTTGGTGTTAGGGTTAGGGTTAGGGTTAGGGTTAGGGTTGGTGTTAGTGTTAGTGTTTGGGTTAGGGTTAGGGTTGGTGTTAGGTTTAGGGTTAGGGTTAGGGTTAGGGTTAGGGTTAGGGTTATGGTTGGTGTTAGGGTTAGGGTTAGGGTTAGGGTTAGGGTTATGGTTGGTGTTAGGGTTAGGGTTAGGGTTAGGGTTAGTGTTAGGGTTAGGGTTAGGGTTAGGGTTAGGGTTAGGGTTGGTGTTAGGGTTAGGGTTAGGGTTAGGGTTAGGGTTAGGGTTGGTGTTAGTGTTAGTGTTTGGGTTAGGGTTAGGGTTGGTGTTAGGTTTAGGGTTAGGGTTAGGGTTAGGGTTAGGGTTAGGGTTATGGTTGGTGTTAGGGTTAGGGTTAGGGTTAGGGTTAGGGTTATGGTTGGTGTTAGGGTTAGGGTTAGGGTTAGGGTTAGTGTTAGGGTTAGGGTTAGGGTTAGGGTTAGGGTTAGGGTTGGTGTTAGGGTTAGGGTTAGGGTTAGGGTTGGAATTAGGGTTAGGGTTAGGGTTAGGGTTGGTGTTAGGTATAGGGTTAGGGTTAGGGTTAGGGTTAGGGTTGGTGTTAGGGTTAGGGTTAGGGTTAGGGTTCGTCTTAGGCATAGGGTTAGGGTTAGGGTTAGGGTTAGGGTTGGTGTTAGGGTTAGGGTTAGGGTTAGGGTTAGGATTGGTGTTAGGGTTAGGGTTAGGGTTAGGATTAGGGTTAGGGTTGGTGTTAGTGTTAGGGTTAGGTTTAGGTTTAGGGTTGGTGTTAGGGTTAGGGTTAGGGTTAGGGTTAGGGTTAGGGTTGTTGTTAGGGTTAGGGTTAGGGTTAGGGTTAGGGTTGGTGTTAGGTATAGGGTTAGGGTTAGGGTTAGGTTTAGGGTTGGTGTTAGGATTAGGGTTAGGGTTAGGGTTATTGTTAGTGTTAGGGTTAGGGTTAGGGTTAGGTTACCCCGAGCACTACCCCTCGCCCTAGGCCTACGTTTAGCACTACCTCTGGTCCTACCCCTACCCCTGTTTCTACAGCTCCCCCTACCCATAGGCCCACCCCCATCTCTACCCCTAGCCACAGCTCCCACTCCTGGTCCTAGGCCTACTCCGAGATTTACCCCGACACCCACCCCTTGCCCTTTGCCTACCCCAGCGCTACGCCTACCGCTCCCACTAGCCCTACCTCGGGCCCTAGACCAACGCCCAGTGCTCACTCTAGTCCGAAGCCTAGCACTTGCCCGTCGCCAACCGGTACACCTTGCCCTACCTATAGCCAGAGCACTAACCCGTGTCCTACGAAATCACCCTGGACCCACCATTAGCCACACCCTAATCAGCCCTACATCCGTTCGGAGTCCTAGGACTACCCGGAGCCATTTCGTGACACCTACCCCTAGTCCTCGGCCAACCCCTACCACTACCACTAGTCCTAGGCTTAACATGAGCCCTAACCCTAACACTGCCCGTGGGCCTCTGCCAAACACTAGCCCTTCAATAACCGTACCCCGACCACTACCCCTCGCCCTAGGCCTACGCCTAGCACTACCTCTGGTCCTACCACTACCCCTGGCCCTACAGCTCCCCCTACCCATAGTCCCATCCCCAACCCTACCACTAGCCACAGCTCCCACTCCTGGCCCTAGGCCTACTCCGAGGTTTACCTCGACACCTACCCCTTGCCCTATGGCTACCCCAGCGCTACGCCTACCGCTCTCACTAGCCCTAGCTCGGGCCCTAGACCAACGCCCATGGCTCCTTCTAGTCCAAGGCCTAGAACTTGCCCGTCGCTGACCAGTACACCTTGCCCTTGTTAGGGTTAGGGTTAGGGTTAGGGTTAGGGTTAAGGTTAGGGTTAGGATTAGGGTTTAGGGTTAGGGTTAGGGTTAGGGTTGGTGTTAGGGTTAGGGTTAGGGTTAGGGTTAGGGTTGGTGTTAGGTTTAGGTTTAAGGTTAAGGTTAGGGTTACGGTTAGGGTTAGGGTTAGGGTTAGGGTTAGGGTTGGTGTTAGGTATAGGGTTAGGGTTAGGGTTAGGGTTAGGGTTAGGGTTAGGGTTGGTGTTAGGGTTAGGGTTAGGGTTAGGGTTAGTGTTAGGGTTAGGGTTAGGGTTAGGGTTAGGGCTGGTGTTAGGGTTAGGGTTAGGGTTAGGGTTGGAGTTAGGGTTAGGGTTAGGGTTAGGGTTAGGGTTGGTGTTAGGTATAGGGTTAGGGTTAGGGTTAGGGTTTGGGTTAGGGTTAGGGTTAGGGTTAGGTTAGGGTATGGTTAGGGTTAGGGTTAGGGTTAGGGTTAGGGTTGGTGTTAGGGTTAGGGTTAGGTTTAGGGTTAGTGTTAGGGTTGGTGTTAGGGTTAGGGTTAGGGTTAGGGTTAGGGTTGGAGTTAGGTATAGGGTTAGGGTTAGGGTTAGGGTTAGGGTTAGGGTTAGGGTTAGGGTTAGGGTTAGGGTTAGTTTTAGGGTTAGGGTTAGGGTTAGGGTTAGGGTTATGATTAGGGTTAGGGTTGGTGTTAGGGTTAGGGTTAGGGTTAGGGTTAGTTTTGGTGTTAGGCATAGGGTTAGGGTTAGGGTTAGGGTTAGGGTTAGGGTTGGTGTTAGGGTTAGGGTTAGGGTTAGGGTTAGGGTTGGTGTTAGGGTTAGGGTTAGGGTTAGAGTTAGGGTTAGGGTTAGGGTTAGGGTTAGGGTTAGGGTTGGTGTTAGGGTTAGTGTTTGGGTTAGGGTTAGGGTTGGTGTTAGGTTTAGGGTTAGGGTTAGGGTTAGGGTTAGGGTTGGTGTTAGGGTTAGGGTTAGGGTTAGGGTTCGTGTTAGGCATAGGGTTAGGGTTAGGGTTAGGGTTAGGGTTAGGTTTAGGGTTGGTGTTAGGGTTAGGGTTAGGGTTAGGGTTAGGATTGGTGTTAGGGTTAGGGTTAGGGTTAAGATTAGGGTTAGGGTTGGTGTTAGGGTTAGGGTTAGGTTTAGGTTTAGGGTTGGTGTTAGGGCTAGGGTTAGGGTTAGGGTTCGTCTTAGGCATAGGGTTAGGGTTAGGGTTAGGGTTAGGCTTGGTGTGAGGGTTAGGGTTAGGGTTAGGGTTAGGGTTGGTGTTAGGGTTAGGGTTAGGGTTAGGATTAGGGTTAGGGTTGGTGGTAGTGTTAGGGTTAGGTTTAGGTTTAGGGTTGGTGTTAGGGTTAGGGTTAGGGTTAGGGTTAGGGTTGGTGTTAGGGTTAGGGTTAGGGTTAGGGTTAGGGTTGGTGTTAGGTATAGGGTTAGGGTTAGGGTTAGGGTTAGGGTTGGTGTTAGGGTTAGGGTTAGGGTTATTGTTAGTGTTAGGGTTAGGGTTAGGGTTAGGTTACCCCGAGCACTACCCCTCGCCCTAGGCCTACGCCTAGCACTACCTCTGGTCCTACCCCTACCCCTGCTTCTACAGCTCCCCCTACCCATAGGCCCACCCCCATCTCTACCCCTAGCCACAGCTCCCACTCCTGGTCCTAGGCCTACTCCGAGGTTTACCCCGACACCCACCCCTTGCTCTTTGCCTACCCCAGCGCTACGCCTACCGCTCCCACTAGCCCTACCTCGGGCCCTAGACCAACGCCCAGTGCTCACTCTAGTCCGAAGCCTAGCACTTGCCCGTCGCCAACCGGTACACCTTGCCCTACCTATAGCCAGAGCACTAACCCGTGTCCTACGAAATCACCCTGGACCCACCATTAGCCACACCCTAATCAGCCCTACATCCGTTCGGCGTCCTAGGACTACCCAGAGCCATTTCGTGACACCTACCCCTAGTCCTCGGCCAACCCCTACCACTACCACTAGTCCTAGGCTTAACAAGAGCCCTAACCCTAACACTGCCCGTGGGCCTCTGCCAAACACTAGCCCTTCAACTAACCCTACCCCGAGCACTACCCCTCGCCCTAGGCCTACGCCTAGCACTACCTCTGGTCCTACCACTACCCCTGGCCCTACAGCTCCCCCTACCCATAGGCCCACCCCAACCCTACCACTATCCACAGCTCCCACTCCTGGCCCTAGGCCTACTCCGAGGTTTACCTCGACACCTACCCCTTGCCCTATGCCTACCCCAGCGCTACGCCTACCGCTCTCACTAGCCCTAGCTCGGGCCCTAGACCAACGCCCATGGCTCCTTCTAGTCCGAGGCCTAGAACTTGCCCGTCGCTGACCAGTACACCTTGCCCTTGTTAGGGTTAGGGTTAGGGTTAGGGTTAAGGTTAGGGTTAGGATTAGGGTTTAGGGTTAGGGTTAGGGTTAGGGTTGGTGTTAGGGTTAGGGTTAGGGTTAAGGTTAGGGTTGGTGTTAGGTTTAGGTTTAAGGTTAGGGTTAGGGTTACGGTTAGGGTTAGGGTTAGGGTTAGGGTTAGGGTTAGGGTTGGTGTTAGGTATAGGGTTAGGGTTAGGGTTAGGGTTAGGGTTAGGGTTGGTGTTAGGGTTAGGGTTAGGGTTAGGGTTAGTGTTAGGGTTAGGGTTAGGGTTAGGGTTAGGGCTGGTGTTAGGGTTAGGGTTAGGGTTAGGGTTGGAGTTAGGGTTAGGGTTAGGGTTAGGGTTAGGGTTGGTGTTAGGTATAGGGTTAGGGTTACGGTTAGGGTTAGGGTTAGGGTTGTTGTTAGGGTTAGAGTTAGGGTTAGGGTTAGTGTTAGGTTTAGGGTTAGGGTTAGGGTTAGGATTAGGGTTAGGGTTGGTGTTAGGGTTAGGGTTAGAATTAGGGTTAGGGTTAGGGTTAGGGTTACAGTTAGGGTTAGGGTTAGGGTTAGGGTTAGGGGTTAGGGTTAGGGTTAGTGTTAGGGTTAGGGTTAGGGTTAGGGTTAGGGTTAGGGTTAGGGTTAGGTTAGGGTATGGTTAGGGTTAGGGTTAGGGTTAGGGTTGGTGTTAGGGTTAGGGTTAGGTTTAGGGTTAGTGTTAGGGTTGGTGTTATGGTTAGGGTTAGGGTTAGGGTTAGGGTTGGTGTTAGGTATAGGGTTAGGGTTAGGGTTAGGGTTAGGGTTAGGGTTGGTGTTAGGGTTAGGGTTAGGGTTAGGGTTAGTTTTAGGGTTAGGGTTAGGGTTAGGGTTATGATTAGGGTTAGGGTTGGTGTTAGGGTTAGGGTTAGGGTTAGGGTTAGTTTTGGTGTTAGGCATAGGGTTAGGGTTAGGGTTAGGGTTAGGGTTGGTGTTAGGGTTAGGGTTAGGGTTAGGGTTAGGGTTGGTGTTAGGGTTAGGGTTAGGGTTAGAGTTAGGGTTAGGGTTAGGGTTAGGGTTAGGGTTAGGGTTGGTGTTAGGGTTAGGGTTAGGGTTAGAGTTAGGGTTAGGTTTAGGTTTAGGGTTGGTGTTAGGGTTAGGGTTAGGGTTAGGGTTAGGGTTGGTGTTAGGGTTAGTGTTTGGGTTAGGGTTAGGGTTGGTGTTAGGTTTAGGGTTAGGGTTAGGGTTAGGGTTAGGGTTGGTGTTAGGGTTAGGGTTAGGGTTAGGGTTCGTGTTAGGCATAGGGTTAGGGTTAGGGTTAGGGTTAGGGTTAGGTTTAGGGTTGGTGTTAGGATTAGGGTTAGGGTTAGGGTTAGGATTGGTGTTAGGGTTAGGGTTAGGGTTAAGATTAGGGTTAGGGTTGGTGTTAGGGTTAGGTTTAGGTTTAGGGTTGGTGTTAGGGCTAGGGTTAGGGTTAGGGTTCGTCTTAGGCATAGGGTTAGGGTTAGGGTTAGGGTTAGGGTTAGGGTTGGTGTGAGGGTTAGGGTTAGGGTTAGGGTTACGGTTGGTGTTAGGGTTAGGGTTAGGGTTAGAATTAGGGTTAGGGTTGGTGGTAGTGTTAGGGTTAGGTTTAGGTTTAGGGTTGGTGTTAGGGTTAGGGTTAGGGTTAGGGTTAGGGTTAGGGTTGGTGTTAGGGTTAGGGTTAGGGTTAGGGTTAGGGTTGGTGTTAGGTATAGGGTTAGGGTTAGGGTTAGGGTTAGGGTTGGTGTTAGGGTTAGGGTTAGGGTTAGGGTTATTGTTAGTGTTAGGGTTAGGGTTAGGGTTAGGTTACCCCGAGCACTACCCCTCGCCCTAGGCCTACGCCTAGCACTACCTCTGGTCCTACCCCTACCCCTGTTTCTACAGCTCCCCCTACCCATAGGCCCACCCCCATCTCTACCCCTAGCCACAGCTCCCACTCCTGGTCCTAGGCCTACTCCGAGGTTTACCCCGACACCCACCCCTTGCTCTTTGCCTACCCCAGCGCTACGCCTACCGCTCCCACTAGCCCTACCTCGGGCCCTAGACCAACGCCCAGTGCTCACTCTAGTCCGAAGCCTAGCACTTGCCCGTCGCCAACCGGTACACCTTGCCCTACCTATAGCCAGAGCACTAACCCGTGTCCTAGGAAATCACCCTGGACCCACCATTAGCCACACCCTAATCAGCCCTACATCCGTTCGGCGTCCTAGGACTACCCAGAGCCATTTCGTGACACCTACCCCTAGTCCTCGGCCAACCCCTACCACTACCACTAGTCCTAGGCTTAACAAGAGCCCTAACCCTAACACTGCTTGTGGGCCTCTGCCAAACACTAGCCCTTCAACTAACCCTACCCCGAGCACTACCCCTCGCCCTAGGCCTACGCCTAGCACTACCTCTGGTCCTACCACTACCCCTGGCCCTACAGCTCCCCCTACCCATAGGCCCATCCCCAACCCTACCACTAGCCACAGCTCCCACTCCTGGCCCTAGGCCTACTCCGAGGTTTACCTCGACACCTACCCCTTGCCCTATGCCTACCCCAGCGCTACGCCTACCGCTCTCACTAGCCCTAGCTCGGGCCCTAGACCAACGCCCATGGCTCCTTCTAGTCCGAGGCCTAGAACTTGCCCGTCGCTGACCAGTACACCTTGCCCTTGTTAGGGTTAGGGTTAGGGTTAGGGTTAAGGTTAGGGTTAGGATTAGGGTTTAGGGTTAGGGTTAGGGTTAGGGTTGGTGTTAGCGTTAGGGTTAGGGTTAGGGTTAGGGTTGGTGTTAGGTTTAGTTTTAGGTTTAGGGTTAGGGTTACGGTTAGGGTTAGGGTTAGGGTTAGGGTTAGGGTTAGGGTTGGTGTTAGGTATAGGGTTAGGGTTAGGGTTAGGGTTAGGGTTGGTGTTAGGGTTAGGGTTAGGGTTAGTGTTAGGGTTAGGGTTAGGGTTAGGGTTAGGTTTGGTGTTAGGGTTAGGGTTAGGGTTAGGGTTGGAATTAGGGTTAGGGTTAGGGTTAGGGTTAGGGTTGGTGTTAGGTATAGTGTTAGGGTTAGGGTTAGGGTTAGGGTTAGGGTTGGTGTTAGGGTTAGGGTTAGGGTTAGGGTTAGTGTTAGGGTTAGGGTTAGGGTTAGGGTTAGGATTAGGGTTAGGGTTGGTGTTAGGGTTAGGGTTAGGGTTAGGGTTAGGGTTAGGGTTAGGGTTAGGGTTAGGGGTTAGGGTTAGGGTTAGGGTTAGGGTTAGGGTTAGGGTTAGGGTTAGGGTTAGGGTAGGGTTAGGGTTAGGGTTAGGGTTAGGGTTGGTGTTAGGGTTAGGGTTAGGGTTAGGGTTGGTGTTAGGGTTAGTGTTTGGGTTAGGGTTAGGTTTGGTGTTAGGTTTAGGGTTAGGGTTAGGGTTAGGGTTAGGGTTGGTGTTAGGGTTAGGGTTAGGGTTAGGGTTC